>NC_046657.1:81705440-81754157 GCF_010883055.1 Belonocnema kinseyi
TCAAGAACTTTCAATTCCAAATTTGCAAAATTGAAGAAATATAAAATGTAAATCCGGAAAAAAAATAAAGAACCAAAAAAGACAAATTTTCAAGAAATATTACAGATTAATGGATTTGAAAGGAATTTCAAGTATTCGAAACATTTTAGGAATTTTCAACCGCTTAAAAAATTGCATGATATGTTTTGAAAGATTTCAAATTATCTAAAATGTTGAACATTATTTTCAAAAATTTTGGGAAATTTTCAAGAGATTTAAAAAATGTGAAAGAATTTCCAAGCTTCTAATTATTTAAGGGGATTAAAAAAATATTATGAAATTTTAAAGAATTGTTCAGGATTTTAATAGACCACAAAAACATGATTTTAAATTAAATATTTAGTTTGCCAATATTCGAGACGTCATTAAATAGTAAGTCAGTGACGTGGAGCTCCGCATCGTGCAACAGGTAGTTCAACACTCTAAACGGTGAGTGTACAGATCAGGTGTACCGGATCGTGCATCAAGTAACTCAAGATGTCATCTACGAGAACATTAATAAATTCAAATTATGCCAGTAGTCAAAGAAACGTTGAATGGTGAGCGGACGACTTAGGAGCACCAGATTGTGGTCCAGGTATTTCAAGATGTCATCTACGAGAACTTTTTAAAATTTCGTATGGTCAGATAAGCCAAAAGATTTCGAAATAGTGAGTTGACGATACGCCTGTACCGTATCTTTCACCAGGTTTTTTAAGGCTTCATCTACGAGAACACTGGAAAATTTAAATTATAGGAGCAGCCAAAAATCTCGAATTGGCGATAGGTTTTATTGTGTCAATAGTTAAGAAGACTTTAACACTGTTTTAGGATCTAATTTATGCCAATAGCCAAAACAACTCTAAATGGTGGATTGACGATCCAGTTGCCTAGATTGAAATTGTGCCATTAGTCGAGACAATTGTAAATGGCAAGTGGGCGATCCAAGAGGAACCAAATCGTGCATCAGTTAGATCAGCACGCCATCTCCGAGAAACTTTTCAGGATTTTCTTTTTGCCAATGTCGAGAATCCTTAAAATAGTGAGTCGACAAAACGAATGCACAGTGTCGTTTACCATGTAGTTTAAAACGTCTACGACGGAAACTTTTTAAAAGATTGAAATGAACTGTTTGAATAATCGAGCCGATACTAGGACCTATAATAAAACTATTGGGGCCATTGGCATAGCCGAAAAGTAATCTAAAGTAGTTATATTTTATGTTTGAAGAAAATATATAAAACGTGTGATTATGACACTCGCCATGTTCGGATGAATTTTTCACAAAAAAAAAACGATTTTTCGAAGTTTCAACTCGAATCTCTAAATTGAAGCCTATTTGTTATATCAAATAAGGAAGTGTTTAAATTTTCTTGTACCAACATTTCAATATTTTTAATTAATTTCAATAAGGTATTTTAGTTCTGCGGAGGACGCTGTTATTCTTCAGAGGAAAGACCGTATAAAATATTTAGTAAATATATTTACAAAAAGTTAAGAAAATTGTGAGTCAGTTTTACTCATTAAATCTGGACCAAGGAAAGGAGCAAACATTACGTGATTGTTGAGTAAGCATAGTATACTATTTTAAGTCGTAGAATGCGAATTCCAGTGAAGGTTAAAATTCGTGGTTCGTCGCTTGTGTTCATTTGTTATCAGATACGAGATCAGATATCAAATATATAATTCTTTGTACACGGCACATTTTCAACTTTTAATAATCTAACAATATCATTTTAATTATGATAATATTATTAATAGCTATTTGTTTTTTTGAGGAATAACCAGTAAATTATGTGTCCATATTACAGGGTAATTGCAGATCAGGAATATATCGAAATGATAGAAAAGCCATTGGCTACAATTTTAAAATTCGAACTTTCATCAAAAGTCTAACTTCAAAATATTCTAAAAAAAATCTTTATTGCGCTTAAGCCGAAAGCTGTAGAAATTTGGTAGAGGAACACGTAAGGAAAAGTTAGGGAATTCCGAAATCAACATTTGCAGGCGCTCTTAAAGTATCAGACTTTATCAGAATAAAATTGTTTTTGATAACAAAATTAATTGTTAGATTTTTTATATAAAATAAAGCGGTCTACTTTGGTATCTGACATTGCATATAATAATCTCGTATTTTTAGCTTCTTAAAAATTTTCATTCACTAGACACAAATTTATTCTGATTAATTAACAGAGTTGAGATGAAGAAATTATTTTTTAATTCAGAAAAATTAAGTCAAATTTTCTTTGGCTGCATGCCAATGCTAAAATTCCTTGGATTCAAAGCAGTTTTTTCTGTATGTATGCCAAAATAACAAAAGATGTCAGCAGAAAATATAAGAGTTTATATCAAATTTTTTGTAAATGGCGACTCTGTAACCACTAAAAGTAAATAATATATAATATAATTAGTAAATATAAAAATTCTCTTTGGATGAAATTAAAGTGAAATGATAATGATAATTTTTTCTTTTTTCTTCAAAGAATGTATCAAATCGATAACGTATTTGTTTGCTATCTTTCACGTTCAAAAAGATTGAAGGAGAGGTAGTACAGGAATTAAATTTCACAATACAAATGCTTTAGCTAATGAATTTTGAGTTACTGAAAAGTAATTTACTTATTTTTCCATATAAAAGTACCAACTATTATTATACAAATTTATAAAATAAATTTAACATAGGAATCGATTAAAATAGGTACAATTAGTCTCCGTATGATCCTACAAAATATTTTCATATAATTTTATTTTGACAACATTATGAAATTAAAGTCAAGGCAGTCATTTTCATTTAAACGCAAAATGTTCAATTTTCGGCCTACATTATGCATTATATAAAGAAATGTATACAAAATAAAAAAAAAGACGTATGATTTCTTTTTATAGACACGTGTGTCACTAAGATTATATTACCTTGAGAAACACAGGTAATTTTGTGAGATACAATTTTATATTATGATATCTATTATCAAGAGCATTTTCATTGTGAAATATGAAGTAACACAGCAGTTGATGTGTCAAAATTGTAGGTCAACTAACAACCTCCATTTACTAGATTTAAGTATGAAAGAAGACAAACAATTTCGTAACTTATTATATCAATTGTCGGAAAACAAAATTGCTTCTATACTTTTGGCTAAATTCATCTGTAATATAGCCTAGAAATAGATTCACTTTTGGTCCTAACGCAATTGAAATTATTAAATAATGTTATGTGAACTCTTATATTCTGATACTGACGTTCTTTGCAATTTTTTCTTGGATGAAAAAAACTGTTTTGAATCAAAAGAGATTTAAGATTGCTATAAAGTCAAAGAAATCATCATCTTTTAGTTGAAAAAAGTATTTTTTATCTACTCAATCAAAATATTATTGCCGTTAAAGAATCATTTTTTGATCTTAAGTTGAAAAAGTCGTGAAATAAAAAACGAATCCTACTCTTCTCCGTCAGATTCAAAAGCAGGGCGCTATATTTTATAGAAAAAAACTTAATCATTAATTTGTGTATTCAAACAATTTATGCTCTGATAAATTAACATAATATAAGAGTGTTCGCAAATAAAATGTTCAGAATTCCCTGATTTTTCCTGATCAGTTTTTTGGTTTTCCCTGACAAATAATATTTAAGAATCGGCTTTAGCTGAAAACTCAAATTCTCCTATTTTGGTAATCAAACGTCCACAGCTTATTCGGAATTAACTTTATTAATTTGAACGACAGTTTCCTTCGAATTCACATAGTAACTTTCCTGGAGAAACGACATTTCTGCCAATCTGGAAACAGATAAGAATTTAAAAGATCAGTTTTATTTTTGCAGTCAAATGAAAAACGTAATTTTTTAATGATGGTATCTAAATGTTTACAACTTCTTCAGAAACTATTTCTTTAATTCGAATAGAATTTCTTTGAACTATAGATACTTTCTTAAAGGAAAAAACACCAACTACGTGGGCGCAACTGGGAATTTTTGAAATAATTTTAAAGTTGATCTTTAGGTGAAAAATTGAATTTTATGATTCTGGTTTATGACTTTTCATAATCCCCAGGTGTTCCTTAACCTGCGGTCACCTGGTAATGTTAACAAATTATTTACAGTTATACGTGGAAGGGCTAAAGGGTCTAATATAACTAGAGAACTGGAAATGATGAACCAGAGGTACTGCATCGCGAGGTGCTGCTGCTCTGGGCAACTGACACACTCTAGTTTGCGGGACCTAAACTAAGTGGCGATCCTTCTTGGGAGTAGTAGCAAAATCCACTGAAATATCGAGGCTGCGAGTTTTCATGCCTTCGGACTATGATGTGATTGCTGTATCAAGGGCTGAGTAGCATCAGGGAAAATCAATCTTCAAACACTTCCACGTGTACCCTTCAGTTAAGGCAGACAGTGTGCACAGTGGGCAAAAAGTACTTTTTTTGGCTCAAAATACGATTCCAGATCAAATTTCAAAGAAAGTTGTGGAGTCTGATTATTAACTTAGTTATTCATTTTTTTATATTCAAATAAATATGAACAAAAAATGGAAATTTTTTCTATTTGTTGTTCCCGGTGATCGTCAATAATAGGAAAATTGTTTTAATCGCCGACGTTTTGTAGATTTACATTATATAAAGATATTCCATCATGATACAATAAACGAAGAAATTTTTATAAACAAATTATTTGTTGAAAATGTGTTTTCTATCATTTTCAATAACACAGCCACACAAAAAAAGTATGCGGATCTGGTAACAAGACACACGTATTCCTATGGATTTTGGGGCGCTGAATTCAAATTCGGTATCAAAAATCACCCGTCACGTCATGGTTGAGCCACAACCTCAAAAAATGACGAAAAATCATACAATGAGGCAAATAAATTTCAAAATAATGCCAGTAATGCAAATTTTCACTTCAAAAACATGTCGACAACTGTGAAGGATCAACCCTTGCCTGATATCAACTTACATATTTAACATAACTTTACCCAACAGAACCAGTCCTCACCTAACCTGAATTAAAAGAAATTTATTGAACTACACGTAAAGCTCTGGAAGCATATTTTCCCAGCAGCAAATGTGTGCTACATCGAATGGGTCAACTCGAGCCTAACCTAGAAATAAATCTAACCTAGCCTAACCTAACCTAACCTAACCTCACGAAACACAATTAAACTGATTGTGTTGTCCGGTTGCGTTTGCGGTACCGTTTCATTCAGCTTCGGCTTAACCTACATAGAGGTTTAATCTATCCTAACCTGAAAAACCTGACCTAACCTAACCGATTACGCTGGCAACCCTGTTTTTGCGTACTTTCATATTTTGACATTAATAGCAGTAAATGTCTGGAGTTTCGTAACCGCATTTTGCTAGCAAGAATAGCAAGAATAGCTCAGATTCATTTTGTTACATTTGCAGTAAATATGAAGTGAGCAGTTTCCGAAAATCAATCGACAAGGAAATGAAAAGTCTTTACGAAAAGTGTTTTGACTGTAAATTGCTGCACCAAGAAACAAAATGAGTTCCTCACGTCATTTTCAATTCCTGCAGACTTATGCTGTATCGTCTAAAAAATTCAAACAACGAAAAGTACTGCAAGTACTCTACACCAACTTCATGGAAAAAACACGTTATTGTGAAGGACTACTGCTTTTGCATGAATTCCGTCAAAGGGTTCAACGCCAAAAATAAAAATAACATTTCGTACATTAACGTCATGATTCCGATGAAAATGACGAAAAAGATGACGGATATGGCGTGCATAAAATGAAATTGAAGGTTCCAATATTAGTGTTGCAACTAGAACTGAATGATTTTATTAGAGATCTTGGATTACCGAAAGACGGTCCTGAATTTGCAGCTTCATTTCTAAAAAGAAGAAATCTTCTAGAGCCAAAGACAAAAGTTTCATTCTATTGCGACAGGGACAAAGAATTCAAAAAGTTTTTCGTTAAAGACGAAGAGACGTCTTTAGCGTACTGCACTGACGTTAACGGACTAATGAACCAATTGAAGAAAAATGTGTACAGAGGCGAAGAATGGCGACTTTTCATTGATTCGTCAAAACGCAGCATTAAGGCTGTTTTACTGTATAACACGAATACTTACGCTCCTATCCCTATAGCTCTCTCAACGGTCATTAAAGAAGAATATAACAATGTTAAAATGCTTCTTAAAAAAGTTAATTACACGAATCACAAATGGCAAATATGTAGTGATCTCGAAATCATAACAATGATATTAGGCAATCATCACAGAAAAAACATTGGCCTTTAAAAGATCCATTCAAACCTGGTTCTCATAATATCATCAACCAAAGCCTCGTTGATGCAGAAAAAAATTTACTACCACCCCTCCACATAAAGAGCCACATGACGAAAATTGAAATGGACGCTTGGGAAAGTTGTAAAGCAGTAAACGCAAATTTCCTCGGTAACAAAAAAAGTCCAGACTACGAGAATATTGGTGCGAAAATGATAAGAAACTACAAAAAGTTAGGCTGCTGGATCAATTTAAAACTTCACTTTCTAGATTCCCATCTGGATAAGTTTCCAGAAAATGTTGGTCATTTCAGCGGAGAACAAGGGGAACGTTTTCATCAAGACATAAAAGTGATGGAACAACGATATCATGGTAGATAAGACGAGGTGATGATGGCTGATTTTTGCTGGATGTTGAAAAGGGAAACGAATGTAGGTCTTAAACGTAGGTGTAACCCTTTGCATAGTTCTTTCGAAGAAAAAAGGACACGTTATAGCAGGCAGAAAATAGACTGAAGTAGGTCTATAAATCAATTTATTTAGGATAAAAATCAAGATAAAATCTAAACACGGAAGATAGTATAAATATATCCCTTAAGTCTAAGAAAAGCAGAGAGAAAAAAATTTTGAATAAAACTCTTATTCATTTGCATGTTTAAGTTACATTTCTACATTTTAATTGATACAAACATTGTCAGGTTAATTGAAATAGAGTCAATTTTACTTGTAGTCCTAAGTTTCTTCAAATGAGTAATGTGAGTCTAAATTTTTAACCAGCTGTAGCACAATGAAATGAATTTTATTGTGTTACAACAGGAACACTTAAGTTAAGTTGTGTTGCGTTAAGCAAAATTTCGTTATGTTCTTTTAAGTTAGATTTATTTGTAGGTTAAGATCGAGTTAACCTATTGAATATAGCACATTTAAGACTGAGAACCGTACGCTTACATAGCTACACGTGTGGTTGAATTTCATTCGGCTAGGTTAGTTTAGGTTTTTTTAGGTTAGGATAGGTTAAAGCTCTATGTAGGTTAAGCCGAAGCTGAATGAAACGGTACCGCAAACACAACGGGACAACACAATGAGTTTAATTGTGTTACGTGAAGTTAAGTTAGGTTAGATCAGGTTTTTTAGGTTAGGATAGGTTTGACCTCTTTGCAGGTTAAGCCCAAGCTGATTCAAAAGGTACCGTAAACACAACGGGAGAACACAATCAGTTTAATTGTGTTTCGTGAGGTTAGGTTAGGTTAGGCTAGGTTATATTTAATTCTAGGTTCGGCTCGAGTTGACCCATTCGATATAGCACACATTTGCTACTGGGAAAATATGCTTCCAGAGCTTTACGTGTAGTTCAATAAATTTCTTTTAATTCAGGTTAGGTGAGGACTGGTTCTGTTGGGTAAAGTTATGTTAAATAAGTTGATACCAGGCAAGGGTTGATCCTTCACAGTTGTCGACATGTTTCTGAAGTGAAAATTTGCATCACTGGCATTATTTTGAAATTTATTTGCCTTAGTGTATGATTTTTCGTCATTTTTTGAGGTTGTGCAAGAAATTTAAATGGAAAAAATATTTTAATGAAAAAATGTCTCTTTAGACTATTTTCGTTAATATTATAAACAAGTGCATTATTCAGGCATTTGTTGTGAGAATAACAGTCCTTTTAATTGGGAACTTTACGATAATTTCAGTAACATTCATAATTAGTTTATCAACTTTATGTTTATGTTAAACAAGTTTAATTAAAAAACGCATTACTCCGTTATTTGTCAAAATGCACTGATAGAAATAGTATCATTGATTAAACCAGACGATCGTAGGTTCGAAAATTATGCGAAAAATACATAATATAACACGTGTACTGCAATCATAAAGAGTTAGAAATTCACACATTGAAATATACTAAATACAACTTTTTCATATTTTTGGTACAAAAATGCAATATACGTATTGCAATTATATGAAATGTGTAATCCTATTAAAAATTTTCCTAAACGAGCTAGCTCTAAAATGTTGTCCTTTAGCAATACAATCTGAATGACTGATTTACGCAAATTACTTCGTTTATAGTTCACCACGGGCGCATCTCGCTCGCGCCTGCGCGCCAGTCTTCATATGAAACAAGAATCGGATAGTCAAAACAAGTATCATGTATGGCTGTATCTATACCAGCAATGAAATATAATGAATCTAGTGATAGATATTGTAGTACTGCAGATTCATTACTATCACTGTTTAGCGAAACAAATGGCAGTCTCATTGATCTGAAGTTAGGCAAAAAAAAAACAACGCACTCTGTTGTTTCGCTGATTGTTATTCTCATTCTTGTAGTATCGAGGTGTGAATTGCTAGAAGAAATCATCATCGCTGGAGGAATTTGATTTTAAGTTTTTTTAACTGTGGATCATATTTTTATTCACTCCTGACAAAGACTCTCTTTCTTCGTTCGTGTTAATCACTTTTTATGTGAAAAGAGTTTGCTTATCGTTACTACTCATATTTTCTAAACAATTTAGTTTCCATTATATATAATTCTTTCTGTATATGCGTACGTTTTAGTGTTTACATATAATTCAGAAATTGATTCTATCAGAGTGTTAAATAATATTCTAAATGGTCTGTTTATCGGAAGTTCTAGTAAAGACGTAAGAATCCTGTTGGATTGCCTTCCCACGGCTAACTTGATAGATAGTGAGCAAGTCAATTTGACTAGAGAAATCTTGTTGCGGCACTTTATTCCGTTTTAAAAAAAAAATTGGAAGATTGCGTCCTATAATGCAGGAAAATTTTCCAAACGGAACAGTGCATTGTTATAGGTCAGTCCACTCAGCACCGCCACCAAGGCAAATTATAAAATGGAATAGGCCATATTTTTTTCCTTTTTTTTTTGCTAATTTTATGCTAAAAAAAATTTTTTTGCTCTTTAAACTTCGGAGAAAAGGGTGGCAGCGCTAGCAGGACGTCCACTCAGCGCCGCCACCTACGAAAACTCACTAAAAATGATTATAATGCGATAAACAATGAGTGGAGACTTTTTTGCTTTTTTTTGCTCTATGATGACATATATTACGTTTCCAAAAAAACTACCCTTAAGTCTTACACAAATACCCCTGGGATAAAAAAAGTTTTAAAAATGGGAAAACAACCTTCAACAATGTAAACATGATTTAGGGCTTCAAATTAATTACATGACCCTTAAAAATTTCGCCCCTTTTTATAATTTCCCCAAAACTACCCTTCCACGTGAACGTAAGCAGCAGAACATTTATATTTATGAAAAAAGCATTAAAAATAATCAAACTTAGAAGAAAATGTTAGTTGATATTTTTTTGCTCTTTTTTTGCACTGCGATAATATATAATGCGTTCCCCAAAAACTACCCCTAAGTCATACATACATACCCCTCGTCATCAAAAACTTTTCAAAAGTTGGGAGACCACCTTGAAGAATGCAAAAACGATTTAGAATCTAAAGTAATTACATGGTACTTGAAAATTTCCCTCTTATTATAATTTCCCCGAAACTACCCTTACACGTGAACTTATGCAGCGGAACATATATATGTATAAAAGAAACATAAAAAATAATTAAACTTAGAAAACACTGTTAGTTAATATTTTTTTGCTTTTTTTTTGCTCGCTAATAATATATAATACGCTCCCGAAAAACTACCCCTAAGTCATACATACTTACCCCTCGTGATCAAAAACGTTTTGAAAGTTAAAAAACCACCTTGAACAATATAAAATTATTTAGGACTCAAAATTAATATCATAAAACTTGAAAATTTCTCTCTCATTATAATTTCCCCCGAAACTACCCTTCCACGTAAACCTATGCAGCGGAACATATATATGTATGAAAAAAGCATACAAAATAATAAAACTTAGAAAACACTGTTAGTCGATATTTTTTTGCTCATTTTTTGATCTTCGATAATGTATAATATGTTACCCAAAAACTACCCCTAAGTCACACATAACCTCCCCTCGTCATGAGAAACGTTTTAAAAGTTGAAAAACCACCTTGACAAATCTAAAAATAATTTATAACTCCAAATTAATAACATGGTACTTGAAAATTTCCCTTCCATTCTAATTTTCCCAAAACTACCCATTCACGTGAACCTATGCAGCGGAAAATATATATGTATGAAAAAAGCATACAAAATAATAAATCTTAGAAAACACTGTTAGTCGAAGGAAGATTTCACCTGACAATATCCAAGATAACAAAGGGAAGAATCTCAGATATTCAATAATGTTTGTTAATTATGCAAAAGTTACCTGTAAATCAAATATTTAATTTTTGTGCAGCCTTACTCAACGCTGCTCAATGTTAAAATAAATTATGACCGCTGCCATAAGTCTTGATTTTTTTGAGAAAATCATGACAACCAATAATTCCAAAAGCACTTAATCCCTCTTTCACTAAAATCTTGAACACAATGTATATCTGAAAAACCACAACACACACAACGACTGTTCAAGATGCGGACAATGCCGGGCTAAAATCCTTTGTCGCCACGCCACCTGCCAGCGACACTGCTCCAGCAAGACTCGCTTCCTCAAGTATTCCAGATTTAAATGGTCAATAACACATACTTTATATTTTCATTGTCACAAAATAGTCGCTTAACATATTGTACACTGAATAGAAGATGTTCTATACTATACCGAAACATCCATACATTAATATTAAATATAAAGGCCCCCAATATATACTCTTGAATATCTATCTCTCTCCTTGACGGGAAAACAAATCCAAAGTTAGCTCATCAGACTCCAATCAAGGTTTGAGCAACATTAAATAAGAAGAGAAAAACATATGGTCTGTCATTTTATATAAGTCAGTCATGCAGAAGAGCCTGTGTCATGCCGCCTGCAATGCTAAAAACGATCCACAATTAATATGTCTATCACGCCTGAGAGCCGGTCTAGAGGCTTTTACAATGTTGCAAACAATCCACCATCAATATGTCTGTCATGCTTGAGAGTCAGTCTCGAAGCGTTTGCAATGTTGCAAACAATCACACGGTCATGCCTAAGAGCCTGCCTCGAGGCGTTCGTAATGGTGCAAACAATCACACAGTCAGTAAGTACGTTTATTCTGCCTGAGAGCCTGTCTCGAGGCGTTGAAAATGTTGCAAACAATCCAGTATCAGTATGGTTGTCATACCTGAGAGCCTGTCTAGGGATGTTTGCGATGTTGGAAACAAGCACAGTCAGTAAGTACGTTTGTTCTGCCTGACAGCCTGTTTGGAGGCGTTCAAAATGTTGCAAACAATGTTGCATAGTTATCATGCCTGCGAGCCTATCTCGGGACGCTTGCAATGCTGAGAACAATCACACAGTCAGTAAGTACATTTTTCCTGCCTGAGCGCCTGTCTCGATGCCTTCAAAATGTTGCAAACAATCCATTAGCAGTATGATTGTCATACCTAGAATTCTGTCTCAAGACGTATGCAACATTGAGAACAAGCACAATCAGTAAAATTGTGATAGCTGAGAGTCTGTCTTGAGGCGTTCGCAAGGTTGTAAACAAATCTTGAGAACAATCGCATAGTCAAAAACGCATGTTTGTCATACCTGAGATCATGCTCCCCCGCTCAACCACTATCCGGCTCGAAGAACCAAAAATTTTACTTAATTAATCGCGGACTGGCGTGGCGCAGCGAAAGAATCACTGTAATCCAAATAATTTGTCCAAAAATTGATCCTCCAGAGCACTTTGTACCAAAAAAAGGTTTTGGTTGTTTCGAAACATTAGAGCAGATGTCACCTCCGGAAGGTACGATCACGATCATTGACCGAACGATCGATCCCGACACAACCGGAAGTAATACGTCATCCGACTCGTCACTTCCCACAACGCCAGAAGACGATCGAGTCGGGAAAGTCACTTAACAAAAACCGAAATTGAAGGAAACACAAATTTAATTAATGGTACTAAAATACCTGAATGGTTCAAAGAAATACTGACTTTAAATTGAATACTTTTAAAAGGTCTCGAATAACACACTAGATTTAAACTGGTTGAAGAATCGGAAAGCCCACACTCGTCAGAACCTTGGTTGACACTGAGCTCCAAGCTAAAGGGGGTTCGAGCCTGCTAAACAAAGAGAGATCACGCTACTATCTGATTAACGACTCCAATCAAAAGGCAGGAAACGACACTCCAAACAGAAGGAAAAGTCCAAGAAGAATAAGCATTGTGTGAAAATCATTCTATCAACAATATAACCAAAGGTCGCTCAAAAGAAACACAATAACATTAAATAAATTAAAAACATCATCAATTCAGCACCATATCGCCACCAAATCTTGGGCGCTTGAAAAAGCAGCGAGGAACTGGCAAACTCCAATCACCCAATTATAAAACCCCCTTAAATTGAACAGATAATAAGAAAGCTTTAATAGTCCTTGACTTTGAAGCGCCATTAAAAAATGATAATAGTATCTGGGATATCTGATCGTATTCAAATTTAAATATTAGCTTTACAACTCGACGAGACAGAACTCAAAATTCACAATTTTGAATATGTTTCTGAAAGAACTTTATTGGAAAATCGTTGCTACCCGATACGTAGTCTACCAAAAAACACATGTAAAAATTATCAAGTCTAACTTGGGTCTAATGCGAGATCCTATTCATTTAAGCACCTCCGATTTAATTTTTCTCCATGAATGGAACATTTAAGGATTTATCGTATTACAGAAAACCCTCGTAATCGCGCTGGGGGCGAACATCCCACTCAATTTTCATTGCTCTTTTAACTTTGGCGTCGGAACATTGAGCACGTGTCATAGTTCAATTCTTGAATTTAAAAAAGCCTTCGTGTCCTTCGTTGGGCGCAATTTCTTCGTTCTTGTCAATTTGATACTTCAGCTCCTTAGGAATATTTTCTCTCTTTTGGAACACCTTTCTCGACATTTCAAATTCATGAAGATTATTCAAGCGATTCAAAACCGATCTGCTAATCTGACAGTACATCAAAGCCGCTATCTTCCTCATCTATATGAAACCAATCATTGATTTGTTATTAAATCTCTTTCGACGTTTATTCAAACTTTTTTTTTAAAACCTTTGTTGAGGTGCTCACAAAACTCTTCAGTGGGATTCTATTCTTCAACTTAAACATTTGTTTCGCAATTAAACCAGACTTCATCCTGCACTGGGACTCCAGCTGAATTGATGATAGATTTGTCCGTTTCTATATTTTCCGGTAGAAATGTCTTTTAAGCATTCTTTAAAGTGATTAGCTTGACACTTGACTATCCTTTACTGCGCATCGCTCAACAGTCACCTAAGTTTAGATCCTTTAAAAAAGTTTCAATTTTATCGTTATAATTTTCGATAAGTAATTTCCTTTTATGATTTATTTGGTAAAGTTTGTTCGTAATCGTGTTTAGTGATTGGTCCACTGTTTGAATGAAGGACATGTTATAAATTCTTGTTTGTACCTAATAAAATTTGAAATCATAATATTGTAATTCATATTACAAAATATTTTATTTAGAAATAAAATATGTCAGGTGACCAAAATTATCATTTTTTGTTTGCCATTTTTTTAAGATATGGCAGTTCATATACCGACTCTTCTGAGTGGAATATGAAACACCAAATGTCTTGCAGCGTTAAAAACTTCAGAAAATCAAACACTTGTCATTTACATGGGCCCAAGGCGCCTTTATGTGCATCTGTTTTTAATAGCAGTTATTAAGCGTTCCGCCAGTAACTTTAGGAACGTTGTCCAGACGCTAGCGCCACGCACTGGAAACCTCAGACAACGCTGCGATGCAAGTGAGAGAGAATTTTATTTTTAAACTTTGCGCGCAACATACTACTTGAGCTATTATGGATGCGCTTGAAATCACCTACAGCAGAAGATGTGGCTCGTCTTACTTAAAAACACCAGAAAAATTTAAATCATAAAAGAAACGTATAGCTTACATTCGAAAGATTCCAAGTTATACTGCTCACCTTACTCAAAGGAGCACTAAAGAGTCTTTCGAAAATAAATGATAAGATTCTCAGAATTTTCAAATTATTAGTAAAGACTAATTGGAAAATATCTTCTGCTCTGTAAAAACTCTTAACAATTCTATTTTTAGTCAATAATAATGACAAAATGTGAAATGGAAAAATCCATTCCAAATCGATAATTTTGATCTTTTTATTGCTAATTAGTTATTCACATCCAGAAAGCGTAGAACTAATAGGTCCTGAAAATGATTTGGGAGTAAATGGTACTCTATCTTCGTAATGGAAAAGACTTCGCAATGTATCTTCATTAAAATGAAGTAGTCCATCGAACGGACTTATCAAGTTTTTCTTCAATTCTTCGAATGACACCACCTTTCCATCATATGTTAACATCATTCCCGTGTTATCCAACAACAGGAAGTTTACGCCACCCTCTGTCAATTTAGTTTTCCCCAAAACTGAATAAAAATCCCCTGCTCTTCCAGATTTTGGATTCACATGACCTAAACACTGAGATCCAGGTTCTCCGATCAGAGAAATATGATCGTTAATAAAAAGTTTACGATAAAACTTATTTTAGTTTGGATATTAGTTCGAGATTAATCCTTTCAACCATTAAGGTGCACACCTAGAGGTGGCTATTTCGTATGTGCTGCTGTTACCATATCTTTTTGGAAGTAGTTTCGTTCTCTCCTGATTTTGTTTTAATCTACAATTAGTGAAGGTTTCAAGGATATTTGCATCTTTGATTGTAGATGATACGATAAGAGCCATAGCACGAGAGCCGAAACCAAATCTTTGGGATACGAGATAAGGTTCTTTAAGAAGAATCTGGGAATTATTGAAAGAGATTATTTTTTATTTTTTGGAAGAAACATACTGGCACACATTTCTGAGTCAGATTCTAATTATCCTATTTTCACCTCTAATACAGAGGAATAACATAAGGCCACAATATTATCATAATACAATTTTTAAAATAGGCACACTTGTCTGCAGCAATGTCGAAAAGCTTTTTGGAAGATTCATTTGAACTACTAAGGTATGAGACAGTTGGGATAGTCGATTTCATGTAACTTGTCTCTACTTTCTTAGCCATATTATTGATAAACATTGAAGGGGGGTTTTTTTAATTCCCTCTGCAATAAGTTCCCAGTTTCAACCTTTCCCGTTGACAGGATAAAATTAAATATTCAGTGGAAGACAAATGACTTTCTAAATTTTTCGGATCATCAAAAACTGAAAATTTAATGCCTTTTGTGAAGAAAATGCTCTGCGTTCTAGTGTGAGCGGGCACACTAAGAACAAACGAACGTCAATGCATCAGTCGAGTGCAAGAGAAACAAACCATATTTATGAAGAAATGAGTAAGGAGTGTAACTTGTTTGCATTACGACACTAATCACCAATAAAAAGATCAAAATTATCGATATGGAATCAATATACAAATTTTGCATTTTGATATTATTATTGGATAAAAACAGAATTTTTAAGAATTTTCACAGAACAGAAGATATTGTTCAATCAGGCGGAAATTTAGAGGGGTTATTAATGTTCGGAAAACATAAATTTTGCGCACCATTATAATCCGTTACTCGAAACTACTCAAAGGAGTATTGACTCACCGGCTAGCCAAGATCCAGGTCTGGACTGAGGAATATTTTGCATTATATTTTGGTTCTAAACTTGTATTTTTGTGCCATATCTGAGTGAAGACAACGCAAAGTGTCATACATACAGCACATCCCAATCTTTGTTCATTAATATGGTGTTCCAACACCAAAGTGTAAAAGTAACTTAGGTCTAAGCTGGGATACGAAACGAAAAAGAACTTAAAGCCAACTATTAACACGAGAAAACTGACTGGTGGTAAACATTGGTCAAATGTCAGCGAAGTCAGACGCCGCCAACCACCGTAACAGGAAGGGCCGTAACAGGAAGCACCAATCAGGCGCGATCACGGACAGCGGCCATGTTCAACCAAGAGAGGGGGCTACTGAAATGACTGGTCAAGCGCTAGCATAATGATGTAGTAGTTCCGCGGTGAACGGCCAGTGGCAGCACCAGACGGATCATCGGGCAACACCGAATCGACCCTGCATCGTCTCGATGGAAAACAGCCACTCATCGGCCAAGACTCGAGGCAGCCATCTCGCCACTAGTAGTCAGGCGGCCAATAGGAAAACCAGTAGTCCGTAGCACGAAACCAATTGACGCGGCGAAAGCTAGTACGGAGGCGCGCATCGGCGGAGCCATCTGATTGGACCTGTTCCGTTGCAACCAGTCAATCAACGAACCCGTCGCCAGATCATAGAAGTTCAAGGGAAGACGGCATCCTAGAGATAAAATTTGGACACTTGCTATCTTGGCTCAACGGCGTCTGAACCTTCCCGGTAACAAATAATAGAAAAATTCGTGCATAACTTGGAGATGGATTAAGGTTATGGACCACAATAATAAAGAGGAATTTGGATTTGGACCGCGTGGTTGTGTAGTGTTTTGTTTTTTATTCAGAATAGGCGCGGCTCGAGACCTTTGCGAAATTCCGAGGTTAGGGAACGGTCGACTCAGATTGTGATCCGTGAGAGTCGACACGGATGTCCCTAAAAGGACTCAGAAAAATGAGTGAGTGTACGTACGCGGAATGGATGCCACACGGCAAATGTACGCATGCAGGCGTGTTGGGCCGCCATAATGGGATAGCTAAGGGCCCGAAAAAATAAAGTCCCACCGTTGCTGTCCACATGACTTAGACTACAATTCTTCTCAATTGATTCTTCTCAAAATAAATATTTTTGTAGTATTGAATATGTTGAAGTGGAGGTAACTGCTTATTACGGTAGACAATATTTTCTCTCACTTATGTAATCCCACCCCAGCATCCTGTCTTATATCAGTTAAAAGCGTATTATTTCAAGTGAGTTTCCAAATTTTGGGGTATTACCGAAACTAGCGGGGCTCGGATAGGGACAATCCTATTTGGTGCCTGTAAAATAAATCAACGAGCTTCGAGGGTGGTTCTTGAGTCGGAAGAGCGTGACTGACGAACACGGATATTCCGGCGTTGTCAAATGGGCAATTTGGCAGGTAAGTGGAACTGCCATTTCATAACCAGAGCTTCCAGCCTGGGTCTCCCGTGGCCAGATTTAGGTGCAAGAACTTGGAAAACTCGGTTATTATATATATATATATATATATATAATTGAAAATTTGTCATAAGGACAACGACAGGACTTACCCGGGAGCGGGTGCTTATTTGAAAAATTGCACCCGCTTCTAGGGAAATCGCGGTAAAATTTCAGCCACAATTACGTCTCGCGACCGTGAGATGGTTGGGTAAAGTCTGTAAAGGAATCAATACGACGATTCGGCAGAAGTTTCTTGCACCCTAAGAACACGAAGCGACCTAAGGACTAGCGCCTTCTGCATTTTTTCCGCAAGTGTTTTAGAATATTGTTGACAGGAAGGGATGATTTTTAGGCTATTACCGAGTGAAAGTTTGGACCTTCAAGAGAGCCGATGATAAGGACGATTAGCTTAACAGAATATTCCGGGTAAAATGCTTTCAACTCCCTGATAAGCTGTCTATACCTCTCTTTCTTTTCATTCTTCTTGGCACTGATGTTTTTGTCAGCTGGTGCCGAAAATTCGATAACGAACATGGTTTGCTTCTCGAAGTCAAGAAGAACCATGTCAGGTCTGGAGCGTGCAACAGAAACAATTGTGGAGAATATAAAGTTCCAGTATATGCCGCACTCCCTATTCTCGACAATTGAGTCTATCTCCTTAAGAGCATTTAGAGAAGCGATATTAAGGTTAGTGTCATAAGAGTGACAGAGATGGTAATAAAGCACTCTTAGTGTTGCTATTTTGCTCACCCCTAATACTGAAGTTAAGTCCGACAGTTCGGAAGACCAAATCTATATATAATAAATTTATATATATAATTAAAAATTTTTCATAAGGACAACTGCAGGATTTCGCCGAGAGCGGGTGTTAGTCTAAAAATTGCACCCGCTACCAGCGAAATCGCGGTAAAATTTCAGCCACAACCACGTCTCTCGACCGTGAGATAGACGGTCACAGTCTGTGACGGAATCAATATGACGATCCATTAAAAGCCTTGTACACCCTAAGAAACGGGAGCGACCCAATGACTACGGCCTTCTGAATTTTTCCCGAAAGTGTTTTAGCATATTGTTGACACGCAGGGATGCTTTTTAGGATTAGCGAGTGAAAGCTTGGCACCTCCAAGAGCGCTGATGATAAGGACGATTAGTTTAACATAATCTTCCGTGTACAATCATGTTTCGCCTCTCGAAGTCAAGAAGAACCATGTCAGGCCTCGAGTGAGCAACTGAGGAATTTTAGAAAAATCAAATATATATATATACCAACGTTTGATCATAAGACCAAAAGACGAATCCATCAAATTGCCACAAAGATAGGCTGGAAAAGACAGTACGCGTCCCGCATTCAGTGTGTGATTGACTACATCACATCTGGCAGGAATTTTACCGCCAAGGTTCGAAAGTTCGCGCGCGAACTCCGGACCCGTTATGACAAACTTAACAAGTCAAAGCTGCTGACCATCAGGCAGCATATTGTTGAGAGAATACGGATACTATCTGACGCTAAGAGAAGTCTAGAGCGGAGGGAGAGGTGGGTCAGAGAAAATCAACTGTTTCTCTCTGACCCATCTCGACTCATGCAAGACCCTCCAGTTACTGTCGAACACCCACCCAAACCAGAGGAGGTCGAAGTATTTTGGAGAGAAGTCTACTCCGGAGTGGTTGGTGGAAGGACGCACAATACTTTTTTCGCCAGAAATAGGCAACTTAGCTGACCTGAAGAATTACAGAACAATCACTTGTCTGAACATACTGTATAAGATATTCACAGCTATCTTAAATGATAAGATTGTTCGGGCAAATCAACCTGTGTGGCAAGATTTGTATGAACAACGAGGCTCAAAGAAAGGCGTACCGGGATGTCGGGAGAACCTGCTCACCGATAGATGTGTCTGCAAAGATGCAGCATTCTACGAGCGTGACCTATCGATGGCCTGAATGGATTATCGGAAAGCTTTGGATTCGACCTCCCATAGACTTATCATCTGTTTTTGGAAAGCTTAAAGGTTCGTTCGCAAATCATTAGGTGCATAGAGAGATTGATGCCGCTGTGGAAAACCAGATTTGCTATCTAATATGAAAAAAATCGTGTGACAACTAACAAGGTCACCTTTCAGAGAGATGTCTTTAAGGGCCACGCCATGAGCCCAATCCTCTTTTGCCTTACATTATTACCACTATCTCTAGAACTTCGCCATTCCGACGGGTACTTGTGCGGCAAACCTGCAGATCGAAAGTATAAGGTCACTTATATACTTTACATGCACGATCTTTTAAGATCTATGCTAAGAAGAAAGAGTTACTACATCTAGCTCTAGGGATTGTCAAACGATATACTAAGGAAATTGGAATGGAATTTGGGTTAGACAAATGGGCTAAGGTTTATTTGAAGCGAGGAAAACTTAGTGTCATCTTTAAAGAACCTGAGCTTGTTGATAGAAGCGCTATACGACACCTTTGCGCTGGAGAGACTTATACATACCTGGACGCGCCACAGGGTTGAATTCAGGATGTTACATTTATAAAGGATACTCTCCGAAGCAGATACAAACGTCTTATCTGACAGATTTGGTCTTCCGAACTGTCGGCTAGGAACAAAGTATCTGCAACGAACATGGTTGCCGTCCCGGTAGTACTCTATTCGTTTGGAGTAGTTTCGTGGACGAAGAACAAGCTCAGATCCCTTGATATCGGGATCAGAAAGGTTATGTACATGGACAAAAGCATGCATCTTAAGTCTTCCGTTCCGCGACTGTATATCTCATGCCGTCAAGGTGGTCGCGGAATATTGAGTCTTGAATGTTTTCGGAACAGGATTATTCTGGGTACAGCACACAGAGTTGCAAATGGAAGAGACCCTCTTCTTAAAATGGTCAGTAATCACGAAGAAGTGGGCAAAGGAGCGTTTTTCTACAAAGCAGCGGAGGAGGCTGCGGAAACACTCGGACTTGACTTCAGTATTAGGGGTGAGCAAAATGCATCAAATCTTATCTATCTCGAGTAATCACTCCTGAAAGCCCGGATTAAGAAAGCACAAGAGAAAAACTTTTGTGAACAGCTCCTCGTCATCGAATTTTCGGCACCAGCTGACAAAAACATCATAACCAAGGAGAATGAAAAGAAAGAGAGGTATCGAGACCTTATAAGGGAGTTGTAACGATTGTACCCGGAATATTCGGTTAAACTAATCGTCCTTATCATCGGCGCTCTTGGAGGTTCCAAGCTTTCACTTGCTAATGGCCTAAAAAGTATTCCTGCGTGTCAAGAATATGCTAAAACGCTTGCGGGAAAAATGCAGAAGGCGGTAGTCCTTGAACCGCTCCGTGTTCTTAGGGTGCACACAGATTTTGCTGGATCGTCGTATTGATTCCTTTACAGACTGTAACCACCTATTTCACGGTCGTGAGACGTAGTTGTGGCTGAAATTTTACCGCGATTTCGCTTGGAGCGGGTGCAATTTTCCAGGTTAGCACCCGCTCCCAGCGAAATCTTGCGGTTGTCCTTATGACAAATTTTTAATTACATATATACTTCAAAATTCAACTAACTCTATCTATACTTATGGTTAGGCTGACTTTACACAAAATCATGTCAAAAAATCTATTCTCTACAATCATGTAGGATTTTCCAGCGTAATTTAAGTCTACCGGATCTTAACAATATCGATTGAGGTCGCTTCTACCGTTAAAAATTAAATTCTAACCCAAAACCATTTTTCCGAAATCTCTGTTCGCATAACGATTTCTATTATAGGTCTGAGTAGATTTGCGGATTTTGTTGTTAAAATTTCTAAATGGACTTCCATTGAATGATGTACGACTGCATCTTTTAAGCTTGCTTTAACCGAGGCCAAGGATATGTTCTTTAACGCTCTAATGTCGTGGATTTCAGTTCTCAGATTCGGACTTCGTGGTGTTGCGTAAAGTTTTATTGACGTTTATTTGTCCGCTAGGACAAATAGTAGGAATGTGAATGAAATTAAATAAGACTTTTATGTTGATATTTACACTTTTATATTGATATCAATAAGTACGACAGTCTGAAAAAATCATTTCATTATTCCAGAGTTTTAGGACTAAATTAAAAAAGAAAAAAAAAAGAAAAGGGCGTCAAATTATTAAAAAAAGAAAACATCGTAATAAACTCCAATTAAAGTAAGATTTTGATAGAATTTTTTAAATTAAAATTCTTCAGATCTACAATAAAATTAAAAATACTTCATAATCTAATATAAAAAAATATAAAAATTTACATTTTTAGAGATAGGTAGTGTTGGCCGAACCTGAACTTTTGCCTGGTAAACCTCGACGCTAACACACTTTTTGCAATCATTCCTACAATATTTTGACCCAGCTCCCTAAAATTTCGGGAACGCGTTTTTCATTTTATTTTGAATACAGAAACTGGCATCAGGCTCTGAATGTAGATATTTGGGCCGTTTGAACAATGATAGTGAACTGACGCAACGTGAGTCAGTTATTTTCAGTTCTCGGAACGCACAAATCAGGCTTTCTGAAATTGAAGTTTAAGTGCAATTATATGCAGTCTCAAATAAATTTATATTTATCTGTGCTAAGCAATCAGGTTGATTATTTCAACCATGTAACTCGCGAATCTTTCCACGAAAGAGTATTAAATAATAAATCCATTCACGATATATTCATCTTTTTTTAAAATTTATTTGACGGTTTGAGATGTGAATTAAAGAAAAATAGGAAAACGTACAATATTTATTTTAAACGCAAAATAATATATGCTTTTGCTCTATGAATACACAATGCTTATTTAATTATGAGAGTAATCTTAATTATAATAATAACATTATATAATTATCAAGCAAGGAAATTAACCCCCTACTGCCCTTAAAACTTTCTTTTTTTCTGAATTTTGAGATATTTAGGCATATTATTCCTATGGCGGAGTGCATACAAAACTAAAATTCTAGGTCATTACCGTCCTGACTTTCATGTAAATCCTTGCGTTAAAGATTGCTGTTCGTCTCAAAGTCATATTTTAAAAAACTCAAGTCTTCCAAACGTTACATATATGTCACTGTAGGCGGTAGAGGGCTAAACAAATTCAAAATAATGAAAATAGTTCAAGTTAAATTTAGGATAATTAAATTTAAGTTTAAGAAAATCTAAAGAATTCAAGAGTATTAAGAGAATTCACTTCTTATTTTAGAAATAATATCTTTGAGTGTTCACATGCTAAAAATCAAATCATGTTTGACATATTACAGTCAAAAATGTATCCATTAGATATCAACTAATTTTCAGGTTTGGCAAAAATTATAAACAGAAATTTCAAAGTACACGACAAAGAATATTTTTTCTGACACATTCGTGTACAAAATTGATATTACGTCTTTGCCATCAATTCCTAATTAATATGAAAACCTTCAACATTGATTTGAAAGATTCACACTATTATTTACACCGAAAAAACTAGGATTACTTTCAGAAATGATTTTTAGTTCCATGGTAGATAAAATAAAGGAAACTTTGTTTAGCAAATATAAACCCAAAATTATAAAATTTTAATACAGATTCAATTAAATTGCACTGCATAAATTTAATGTAGAAATTAAATAGAGAATCATTATCCACGAACTAAACAGATATCCAGAAAAAGTTCCATTGGAGTCTCAGGTTTGAAGGAACGCCAACTTTTACTTAAGCGGCAACATAAACGAACCCACAGTTTTTTCTGTGTAAAAGTGCATTTTTATGGCATTTGAATAGGCAAAGTCCTTATCCGAGGAGTAATCTGATTTAAATACGCGATTTCATCGCGCTCAAGATGAAAAACAGGATAAACTCCTTCGCGCGCTAGAGACATATTTATGGTCGCTACCTTTTTATCTTTGTAACTAAAAAATCTGCGAAAAATACCAGTTTCAGGATCATAAATTCCAAAAACGTAACCTTTGCGAGTTGCTAATGTTGTATAGTTAACGCTTGGTTTTACGTTTATAAACCCTGTAATTGAATTAGAATCTAACAGTAAAATACGATAGGAAGGAAAAGTGTATGTTGGTGTTATCAATTGTCCATTTTGAAAAATAAGAGGAATTTTGTTTTGGTCAGGAGAACGAGATCCAATGAAAGAAGGAGAAGTTGCATTAGAAGTAGAAGCTCTGCCGTGGCCGGACTGCGAACTGAAATCTGTAAAAAGAAAAAAGAGATGAATAAATTTCAATAATCAAAATGATATGCTGATTAAAAATAATTGAATAAAAAAATTGAATCAGATGTCTCATTTGATCAGCAAATTTCGCTTTAGAATGATTTGCTTTTCAAGACCAATTGCCTGTCATGAGTTTTCATTAACAGAAACTATCAAGTGTCAATTATTACATGCCACATGCCAGTCATGGCCATCTATATGCACCCTTAAACTTGAAAACAGATTGTGGTCTTTTGAAGAAATCTTCTAAACTTTTTTATAGAAATAATAATAAGGTTTGCCCTTAAGATAATAAGGTTTGTTAGTTAAGGTTTCATTATAAGGTTTGTTGGTCCAGGACGCTGCAATATCTCTCAAAAGTGGAAGTTGAAACTAGTTAAATAATATATAGAAGCACTTTCAAAAAGCAGAAAAATTTTATTTCTGGAGTTAAATATTTATTTTTACATAAATAAAACTTATTGTTTCCTAACTGAACATTTAGCTATTCAAGTTGTAAGTTCATCACTTTTTTAGCGAAGAAATGAAAGTTTTTGCTCTTCTTTGTCTAAACCAGAATTCATATTTTTTGGTAAAAAATCTTATTCTTTGCTTCATAATAAGTCTGTTATGTTGAAAATTCATCATCTTCAGTTTAGAATTGAACTATTTTTTTAGAAAAAAATTAATTTGCATACATGTACATACTTGCTAAAGATAAAAACCACTTTAACGAAAATCGGAAGTTGCAAATGATTCTAAAAAATGGTGCATTAAATTTCTGTAAGTAGCGGAATGTAATTCTACCGAAAACACTACAAAAATGTATTTTTGATTTTCTAAATATTAAAAAATAATGAAATAAAGAAATAAATTTAAAATATGGAGAACTGTATTCAAATCAAAAATGGTGTCATTTATATGAATTTTACTGGATCATATTAGGTTTAATTGTAAGAACTTCTGTGAATCATATACTTTCTAAAATCATAGAAGATTTTCTGTAACATCAATGAAAAATGTATCCTGTCACTTTCTTGCAAAATTAGAACAGTTTTTTCTCCAAATAAAGAATATGTTCTAGTTTTACAAGAAAACACTTACATTTTTAACGAAAAAAGTCATAGATGATACTTCTTTTGACAGCGATTTTAATTTATCATTAAAAACAGGTCAATTTAATAAGAAAATACGAATTTTGATAAAGATAGTTCAATCCT
Organism: Belonocnema kinseyi; assembly: GCF_010883055.1. Taxonomy (NCBI): domain Eukaryota; kingdom Metazoa; phylum Arthropoda; class Insecta; order Hymenoptera; family Cynipidae; genus Belonocnema; species Belonocnema kinseyi. The sequence goes on from NC_046657.1 coordinate 81,730,203, forward strand.
AAACCAGAAAAGATATGCTTTAACCAAACAGTTGAATTTTCAACCAAAAAAAGTGAATTTCTGACAAAAGTGATACATTTTTAAACTAGAAAGACAACCAAAAACAGTATTTTTGATAAATTTTGAAAACTGATATCTTAACTTCTGAATGATTATATATTATATACAGGATGATTTTGGTAACATGAAACTTTCAAATACCTCGAGAAATAGGCACTCTATGAAAAAATGTTATTGTTCAAAATTCAATCACTCTCAAGAGTACATACCATGCTGTTAAAACGGTTTCCCCACAGCGCCCCCTGGGGGTGAGGGTTAGGGCGCGTTCGAAATCTTAAATCGGAACCCCTATTTTTTATTGCATATTCGGATTCTTTGCATAAAACTGCGTATGATTTGTCTAAAACGTTTGTCTCGTTTCGCGATAGATAGCACTGTAATTGATGAAATTCAATTTTTCCTTCATTTTACTGTTACTGGGAATGCACGCTTACGATTCTGCAATACTAGAAATTAGTCTTAAAACAAACAACTACTTTTAGCGTAATACAGGAACAACGACGTGGGCGTAGCAGTTTCTCTTTCCTTCGAGGTGCTTGATTAACGTGAGTCCCCTTGCCTGTCACGATTAGAGGTACTCAGGGAATCATCTTTTCATTGAAGTAAGTGTTCAAAATGATGACCTTTGACTTCAATGCACTTACTAATCTGTAATTCACATTGATTTACACGACGGAAAAGTGTATCTTCTTGAATTCCAGTACATGAATTTGTAATTGGGTCAATCATATTCTCACGTGTTACTGGTTTTTCTTTGTACACTTTGTCTTTCAGATAGCCTCACAAAAAGAAATCTGTTGAAGTAGGACCTGGCGATCTTGCAGGCCAATTTCTCGGACCGCCTCTACCAATTCAGCGACCATTGAAATCACGATCAAGAACTTCTCGTGCTACCGCTGAATAGTGTGCCGGACAACCATGATGTTGAAACTTCATGTTCTGTCGTATTTCTAAGTTCAAGTCTTTAAGCAATATTAGTAGTTCATTTTCCAAAATGTCTTGATATTTTGGTGTTCGACTTCACGAAACCACTGTGGAGTTTCAATACTCCAGTACTGCATGTTGTGTCGCTTAACTATTTCATGGTTCGTAAAAGACAACTCGTCAGAGGAAAATCCATAACGAAAAAAGTTGGGATTTTGTTGTATTTTTTCACGTGCCCACTAACAAAAAACTATCCGATTTTGGAAATCAACGCCATGAAGTTCTTGATGTAAAGAGACATGATTCGGATGCAATTTATTACGTTTCAAAATTTTGCAATGACTGCTCTGAGACATTCCGAAATCACGACCAATTTCTCGTGATCTAACGTGAGGATGACTGTCCACTGCAGATAATACAGCAATTTCATTATTTTCTCCAGTGACTGTTGTTGTACGGGTCTTTTTCATAGTTTGAACACTTCCATCGGTAGTAAATTTTGTGATAATACGATAATATGAAGCACGTGACATAATTCTATTTAAAAAACGCTGAGCATAGAGATTGACAGCATTATCAAGATTTCTTCCAGCTTCTCCATACACCAGAACCATTTTAATTTTTTCTCGTACGGTTAGATACTCCATTGTCAAGTAGTATTCGGAATAATCTTTGATCTCACTAAAATGAGTTTTGTGTTAAATGTATTTTTTCTAATTTACTTTATTCAAGAAAAAAACGGACATATGTTTTGGCATGTTTTTCAAAATGATAATTAACAAAGAGCTCCAGCTTTTATTGCACTCATTCAACGATTCTGTAGCGATTTGAAAAATTCTTTTTTTTCGTGGTCAGTCATGTCATAATGAAAATGGTATATTTTAAAAATTTAATGTATTGCACAATCGTAAACGTGCAGTAACAGTAAAATGAAGGAAAATTGAATTTCGTTCATTACAGCGCCATCTATCGCGAAACGAGAAAAATGTGCAAGACCAATCATACGAATTTTTATCCAAAGAATCTGAATACACAATAAAAAATAGGGTTTCCCATTTAGGATTTCGAATTCGCCCCCATACCCACAGTCCAATAATAAAATCAATGAGCAGAATTCCTGCAAATAAAACAAATAATGCAACAACTAAAATTGGCCAACTACCATAAAATACTCCTACGGAAATTTGAAAAAAGATGACAATTTCTTCCTGAAAAAGAAGCGAAAAAAATAATTTTTTTTAGACATAAATTAAAAAGTAGTTCTGTATCTTCTTTGAAATATCTAATGGTTCATTTTTACCTTTTTTCGGAATGACTCTTTTCTTGTAAAAAAGCGAATATAACTTTAAACTATAATGATTATTGTTCGAAAATACTAATTTAACTGCACATTAAACTTTAAGATTCAACGATTTTTGTTAAAAAATATTAATTCCACTTATTAACGTGGAGAAAACGTTGATAAATTTGGTAAAATTGTGAAATCTTCGAAATACTATCGTTTGTAAATAAAAAATAACCATTTAACAATAGAATTGTAAAAAAAATTGCTAAAAAATTTCTGCTTCGAGGTTTGGCATTTGGATATGGCTAAGTTAAAGTAAGTATCCGTTAACACGCAAAGTGTTGAGTTTATGTTTCAAAAATCATTCATTAAAAAATTAATACAACAAAATAGGTAAATTTAGAAGAAGAAAAACGCTCGTTATTAAAATTATAGATTTTTAAACAAGCACATTGAATTCTGAACTAAGTAGTTCCATTTTAAAGTAAGTAGTTGAATTCCGAACCAAAAAATCATGTTTTAGTGGCTATTCAAGAAAAGCGATAATCTTGGAAATTTATTCAAAAATGTTATATCAGGAGAAAAATGTCCAAACAAGTGTGACATTTTCAGGATGATTTGATTTAGGTTTTGAAGTATAATTTTTCATATGACAGGTATTATTGTCGAGATAAGCACACACGTCTTTTAAAAATAATTATCAATCTGTATTGACACTTCGGTATGTTAAATTTAAAAATATGCAACTCTTACTACATTATCCTTTCCAGGAAACGTCTTTATAACCAATCCTTGCAGAAATAATGCTCGAATTGAGTCCTTGTCTTGTATAAGAACCTAATCTCCTTCTTTGATATTTGCTTGTTCTTCTCTCCATTTTTTTTTATTCAAAACAATCGGCAAATACTCTTGTAACCATCTTTTCCAAAAATGATCCGCTAAATATTGCGATATTCGCCACGGCTTTCGAGTAATCTCGTCGTTTTTAGAGAAGAATCCAAGAGTTTCAATTTCAAAAGAATTACCTATCAGAATATAATTTGGAGAGATACTTGGAGGATCATTACTATCTATAGACGAGTACGTTAGTGGACGACCATTCACAATGCATTCAGCTTCGACAAAACAAGGTTTGCAGAACTTTGTCTGTAGGATGTTTCTCTTTTAAAATCGCGTTTCCAGTCCGTTTAAAGGATCCAATCAGTCTTTTCCAACATTCTCCCATATGAGGAGGCGCTGGAGGGATGAAGTTCCATTCGATTTTATACCTTGTCGTTTCTTCTTTCATTTTTTCGTTATCGATGTATTCTAAAGCGTTTGGAAGTTTTTTATTGGCTGATTTCAAATTTGTTCTATTGTCAGACAAAAAATGTTAAATCCTGCCTCTTCTGGCCGTAAATCTTCGTATTGTTCTAATACATGAATTCGTCGTCAATGATCGGGCTATTTCTACGTGAATTGCACAAAATGTGATACAGGTAAAAAGTACACCATATTGTTTTTCGATTCTTCTACCTACCTTAACGTACATGGGACCAAAGTAATCCACCCCGGTTGCCGTGAAGGGTTTTTCATGAATGTGAAATAGGTTTTTTGGTAGAAGTCCTATTTGCGGTTGTGGAGGTTTTGAATTTCTTTTCTTGTACATTGTACAATTAAAGAAAATCTTTTTTACGGAACTGCGTATTTTCGTGATCCAAAACGATTTCCTTAGCTCGTTGAATACTGTCTCAGTACCTTGATGTCCATTCTCCTTGTGATGTTTTAGCATCGCTTGAGCATATGGACGATTTCCATCTGAACAAATCGGCCTCTTTGTTTACATTTTCAGTTAATCTGCATGTTCAATTCTTCCTGCTATTTTCAGTACTCCATGTTTTTCATCGAGATATAGGTTGAGACTATTTAGTTTCCCATTCTTCTTCACTTTTTTCACTAATTCTCTTGCTTTGATATTCTGAAAGTCCTGTGAAAAACATTGTTTCTGAACAAATTTCTACCATTTTTTCTCAGCCCATTTCAATTCTTTAACGTAAAACCCTTTTCCACGTATAATAGGATTTAATTTCAGGCGGAGAATTATCGATGCGCTCAGTTATTACAACATTAATTATTTTTTCGCTGCTTTCCTTTCCTGACGATGAAATTTTAGGTCATTGTTCTTCTGGTAACCTTAAGAATTATGGACCTTTGAACCACCTATTATTGATTTAAAAATTATTCGTTGGTACATCTCTTGTGCGGACACCAGTCACATTTTCTTTTTTTGGAGCCCATTGCCACCTTTCGAGGTTGAAAGATTCTAAAATTTCGCCGAACCAAGACGCTACAAAACATGGCAGTTTATTTTCAGTTTGCATCCATTGAAGAACTGTCCTATTTTCGGACCAGAAATGTCTTGAGTTGATTGTTAAATCAAAAGCTTCTCCTGTTACCTTTGCGATTCTGACACCTAAAACTGCTGCTAACAGTTCCAGTTTCGGTATTGTTAAATCACGTAAAGGAGATACTCTTGCCTTTGAAGTTATTAAATAATGACAAGTCCACTTTCATCTTCAATTCACAAATACAAAGCCAATGAATACGATTCTTCACTGGCGTCACAAGAAGTGTGAAGTTGAATCCTTGATTCGCAATCATTCTTTTAACCATCTTTACCACGTACTGAACATTTTGCAAGTTATTGCATCATCCCAACCAATATTAGCTTTCCAAATCCCTCTGAGTAAAATTCGAACTTTAATTGTAATTAACCCTATCTGATTGAAAACCGACATTGCTACTTTTAACACTTCCCTTTTCGTAGGTATTCTTGCACATGTGATAATTATTTTGTCTATTTTTGAGAAGTTCAGGGAGAACATAAGATCGTCTGTAGTTGCCTTCCAAATAATTCCAAGTACTTGCTGTCCATTATTGGCGTCCATGGCAGTTAGCATATCTTCAGTCACAAGGTGGTCGGGAATTTTCTTCAAAACTTCCATAGAATTACTAACGAAATTTCTTAATTCAAAACCTCCTTCTGCGTGGTCAAATATCACTTCTCTTATAGGCTTTACTGCATTTTCTTTAGCTTGTGTTCTATGAATTTAATCATCTACATAATGCCTTTTTATAATGACGTTTGTTGCTTCTGGGTATACATCCTCGAATTGTTTGGCGTTGTAATTTTTAACAACTTGTGCTAAGAATGGAGACGATTGTGCTCCAAATAACATAGCTGTCATCTGATATACCTTAGAGTTTATCATCTGTCTTTAAATTCCGCCAAAGAAAGCACTGTGTGTAACTATCAGCATCAGCAATCTTAACTCGATGAAACATCTCACGGATATCAGCTGTAAAAGCTATCCTGTTTGTTCTAGATTTGATTGATGTGTTAAATGGTGATATTAACCAATCTGATCCAGTAAGAATAAGATCATTCAAACATTTTCCATTTACCTTTGTATCTGCATCGTGAACAAGTCTTCCTTTTCCAGGTGTATTCACGTTAATTGCTGGAAAATGGGGAAGAAGCCATTTTTTCCGATTCTCGATTTCTTCTAAACTAACTAATATTAAGTAATCTTTTTCTTCTAATTTTTTAACTTCAGCGCAGTAGGAACTTCAAAGATGAGTATTATTTTAATTTCATTTCTAAACATTTCAATCTGTGTAAAGCCATCTTCTTACTGTCCGGAAAATCACGTTCACCCGATTTCCAGATTTGTTTAATTCCATACCTGTTTTCGATCTTTTTTATAGATGACGTGGCAATCTTGATGGATCTCTCTTCTTCGGTGGTTTGACATTTGTTAAATTTTAAGGGAGTTATTCCGAAATTTTCGAGGGAAAAATATTTTTTAACTTCTTCATGCAGTTTCTCTTCATTCATCGAGCAGCACAGAAGAGTGAGTGCAGGATTCTGAAATCCGTGAACCCATTTTGATGATGATTTAACGGGACCATGAACTATCCCTCCAAGTTTTGTTTTTAAAATAATTAGTGTATCTTCTGAAGGTTGAATTATTTCTCTAGATACAAGGAGATCAGCATTATCTTGAACAATTAGAATTATCGGTTTCCCTCCTTCCGACATTTGAGATATTGACGTTATTTAGATGTGGATATTTAGCTTTTAATTGACTAATGTCCCATTTTCTTCGGTCAATCCTAAGTCTTTAACTGTTTTAATTTGTATAAGTTTGAAAAAATTATCACAATAAATTCCTGAAATTTCTACGCTTACGATTTTTTATTTATTATCATATCGATACATTTCCCCTGCCCATAAACAGCACAGTGGAGAAGTTGGACCGTCTAAAACCATCTTGAAGTTGAACTGGTATATCCTTTAAAATCACTCCATCTTGAACCTCATATGTTGCATTGATATTTGCTATTTTTGCATTTTTATCATCGGTCATTTTATGCAACATTCAATGATGAAATCGTTCGCAATTGTTAATTCCAGGCGCTTGCTTTTCTGACATTTATCGACATGTTTCGACAAAGTTTAGCATGATTCGAGAGCATGTGATCCACCGTTGCAAGCTGGACAAGATTTCGGATCATTGAACATTTGTACCTTAACCTCTCTCATACGTATTTCTGTAGATGAAACTTGACTAAAAGAAATAAATGAATTTTCAGTAGATGAAATTCTAGAAAAAACTACAGCCATTTTTTGGGTCCATTTGGAAAATTCGTTCAAATTTGCGGAACTTGGTGAAGTTTTATTATCGACGAGGTAACGGCGCCTTTTGGTTCCCATAATGAATTTGATTCGTAATGTCTTGTCGAAATTAATGGTCTCGGTGATTTTTCGACCATGAAAAAATCCACTATATTTTCTAATAACGAATTTGAACTCCTATTCACTTGAAATGAATTTGCAATTTCTAATAGTCGACCTAGAGATACCAATGATTCTACTACTTTTATATGATCTAGATAGTTTTGATTGTTCTTTTTAAAATTGAAAGTGTGAAACTTACGGATATTTCATCTCATAAAATTTACGCTCGCTAAGTTACCGTAAAGAATTATGTAGACGTCTTCAAGAAATTGAACGGAATTTTTCTTGAGAATTTTCTCCAGATTTCCCAAATTTTTAAAAGTGCATTTTGGCATTTCGACCTATCCATAAAGCAGATTTCAGGATTTCCCAGTATTTCCTTAGCGCTGAATTCTGATTCGATTGGAAGGACCATTAATATGTTGTTGAAAATGAGCACACACGTATTTAAAAATAATAATGAATCTTTATTGACACTACGGTATGTTAAATTCAAAAATATTGCAGAACAAAAAGAATCAATAGAATGAATTTATCAACATTTGCCTAAGTTCTTTGTTTTCATTTTCCATTCAAATTCAAAAATATTAGTTGGAGGGCACAGATATTTAATATCTTGTAGGAACTTCGACTCAGGTTCAAATAGTCGAACTAAATTCTACCTTCATGAATAGTTCATCGGGAAATAATAAAAAAATTTATTTTTTATGTCTTTTAAATATTAAACAAAAACTTAAAGTACTTCGTAGACCACATTCTTTAAAGCATATTTAAAATGATAATAATATCTTAATTTTAACGAATGTAACTTCATTAATTCCTATGTAGCCATCTTAAATAATACAATTATAAGATATTTGTAAAATCTATAAAAAAATTTTGGAGAATAATTCGAGTTTTTTCTCTAAAGAAATGGTCATTAGTGAGCGCATACCTCTTAAAGTAATTTATCTCTTAAGTTTTCTTTTTTATGAAAATTAAACATGTCAAGAGCTTTTTAATTTAAGCAGTCTCCAACGAAAATAAAACCCTGATTTAAATATCAGTAAAAACCATTGTGATTTTTTAAATATTATAATAACCAACATGCATAAATGAATAATGGCATACTGACCATTCCTTAAGTGTGTCACTAGTTCCAGAAAGTACTAAGTTTCCATGATTTTACGGAGAAAATGATTCGAACAAATCAAATATGTTTAAGGTGCTGTAAAACGTCTTGAATATAAAACGTACTTCTAACTTTTATTTCATTTTTCATTAGACCCAAAAATCCCTTACTTTTCATCATTTGCAGGAAAAATGGAATTTTTATATAAATAATAATCGTTCTTATGTCACATTTTGCTCAATTTGATACTTAGGCCTTTTTTATAACAATAGAGTCAATTAGTGAGAATAAGGCAATGTAAAATATATATGGTGTGTGAAAAATTCCTATTTTTTAATTTAGAGACAGCGACAATCTTATATCTTCCATATTCAAGTAATAACTTTAAAAAAGTTAGAGAATTGCATCATTTCGATCAAATGTTCAAACTTTTTACCTTTAGAGAAAAAATAATGCCATACATTTTATTTTTACACTCTCATCAGAGAAGGTATTATATTTTTATGAAATTGACCCCCCCCCCTCCCCGTTTTTGTCAAATATCTATATTCTTAGACCCCCTGAATCCAATAAACAAGTTTTTACGAATGTTTTTTGTCTGTAGATTTATTGCTTGATATCTTTTTTGTATAAAAAGAAAATGCTTGGAGTAATATCATTTACAAAATTCTGAAAAAAACAAAAATAAACATTTTAAGGCAAACAACAAACGACATAAAAAAAGTCACAGGGAGAAAAATGTTGCTTTTCAAACACTCTAAAAGATTGGCATGTCAACTTCTTGAATTTTTTGGAAAATTCAAATTTTGATCGCATAAAAAAAAGTAAAAAATTCCAATATGAAAATTGTGAATTTAAAAAAGTTCCACGAGTTTATTATGAATTACTTTTTGATAGGACGTGTAGTTTTTGTTTTATCCGTAAAAAAATAGTATCAAAAATAAAAAATTAAATTTTTGGACAAACAACATTTGTTCATTTAAAAAGAGCTACAAATTGGTTATTAACAATTTTTTGATAAAATTCGTAGTTTTTGTTTTAATCGTAAAAAATAACATTAACAATAACAATGTTTTTGGAAATACGACGTAAGGTACGAAAAAAAATGGTTTGAAAAAAATGGTTCATTTAAAAAAGACCTGCAAATTTTTTTGGCAACCACTTTTTGATATGAAGCGTAGTTTATGTTTTAATCGTAAAAAATAAAATTAAAAATTAAAATTTTTTGGAGAAAGACACAGGCTGTGAAGACAGTGTATGGAAAAAAGTTACTCAGCCCAAAAAGATTTACAAATTTGTCATGAATAATTTATCGATAGGACGTGTAGTTTTTGTTTTATTCATACAAAGTAGCATTGAAAATAAAAATAAAATTTTCTCGAAAAAACCACAGAAGAGGTGAAAGAAATGAAAATAAAGTTGATAAACTAGAAAAGATCTTTACGCTAGGTACTAGGATGTGACTTTTTAGTGTGAGCCGTAAAAAATGATATTAAAAATTGACAAATTATATTTATAGAAAAAGACACAATTTGATATAAAATCTTTAGTGAAGAAAAAAAATGTCATATAGGGTGCGCTCTTTTTATTAATTCAGCGTGTGGATTCCATAACGTCCTAAATGCTCGGACTTGCTCTCTTAGTACGCTGCGCCTTGCGGAAACGCGGACAAATTTCCAAAAATTACCAATTTCGGAAATTCACTCAACAAGAAATATGATTCTATGCGGCTAGACGAGCCGCACAACTTTTATCCAGAAATTATTTTAATCAAATTGATAGTTTTTTTACTAAAAATTAAAAATTGGACATTTTCATTGCAACGAAATTAATCACTTCTTAAACTAAACTCGCAAAAACTCGGCTTCTGTTCTACGAAATGATCTCTTTTTCCCCCGCCAAATAGAAAAAGCTCTTTTGATACCAATTGTGTTTTAAAAGTAGATTTAATTTTTATGTTTGCAACATAAAAATTATTGAAAATCATTACTGCCAGGAATCGTTTCCTCAGAATTTGGCGGACAAAAGTCTGCAGGGAAGTTTCGCGGCATTAAATTTTTAAGAGAACTTTGGTTCGGAATTTAAAGTTTTTTGTCAAAGAGCAACAATATATAAACAAGTACAGTCAAAAAATTGGCCATTTCAGCTTTGTGAATTTTTATCTCAAGAAAAAATACAGAAAAAGACACCATCAGCTGGAAGTATAGAAAGTCAATATTTCTCTTCACAATGGGCTATAGAATACAAATAAAATATTATTTTCAACATGTCACCAACATAAGTCTGTTTTATAGGGTCCTGAAAAAACTCCATAACTGAAAAAATTAGTGGTGCGATTTTTGGCTGCTAATTAGTATTTTGTTAGGTTTTTTTTCATTGCAAATTGTTGCTAATATATAAAATACCACTTTAAACTTATAATTAGATGCTTACAAAAATTGTTTAAACAATTTATCATTGTTTTGAGAAATTTTATCTTAGAATAGAGATGGAAAGTTGAGGTTTTTTCAAAACTTTTCCACTTTTTGTCCAATTTTCAATTGAACTTAGGCGATACTTAATTATTGTTAACAAAAATAATTGTTTAAGCAATTTATTATTATTTTTAATAATATTCAATTTCAATAATGCTAGAAAGTTGCGGTTTTATCTGAAATTTTTAACTGTTTGTCTAATTTACAATTAGAGTGCGGTGGATAATTAATTAATGTCGAAAATTTAACTTTGTAAATAACTTAATATAATTGCTAATGATACCTAATTTGAATAATGCTGGAGAGTTGCGGGTTTTTTTTGCAATTTTCAACTTTTTATCTGTTTTTCACTTAGTATGGTAATAATCAATGTAAATTAAACAAAAATAGTTCTATAATTAGTTTACTATTTTTTATAACTGTCTTCTCTTATGCAAGTGAAGAAATGCGCTGGTTTCTTCTTAAATGTTCAACTTCCCTCTGCTCTTTTCAATTAAGTACTATTTCTCTTATAGATTTATTTGTTCATTTGATTTTAAGGTTATATAAATATTCTTGAAAAAATTTTAAAAAATTTGAAAATTATACATATTATTATTATTCTTTGTAACTATCTTCTTTCTGATCAGTGCAAGAAAGTTGTTATTTTTCAAATGTTTCATTTTGTTTTGGCTTTTTAGTTATGAAAAAGTAATGAAGAAATCTGATAAGAATCATATTTAAAACAATCTCTTTCTATTCTGTGTATATTTTTTCTGAAATAAAACGGATATTTGAAATATATGCTTCGAATTTTGTACTTGGATCCCAGGGATTATCCGGTGTAGAAGGGGAAGGGGCTGATAATGAAATATGTGCAGTAACCAATTTTTCTATTACGCTGAGTAAAAAACTGCTTATTATAATTCAAAACAAAACTTTCACAATTCATTTACAGACTCAGTCCTCCCACCTGCTCCTATATTATATTCCATTCTATGTATCTGTCTCTTGTGTAAGCTGGCTAGTTTGTTTGAATTATTTTATTCGTTAGAAAAAAGCAAATTAATGTATTTAAAATAATACAATACTATTTCAAAAATTATTTTTGTTGAGGTTTTCTTATTTTGTGTGTAACTAGAAAGTCAAAGAAAAAGTAAACATTTAAAAAAAGGCAAATTTCTAGCATTACTCTATGAAAAGATAGTTATAAACAATAAACAATTCTGTAAATAAGAATGTTCCTTAATTTGCATTAACTATTACATTACTTAGTAAGAAGTGGACGAAAATGTAAAAGTTCAGAAAAAACCGCAACTTTCTAGCATTATTGAAATTGAATATTATTGAAAATAATAATAAATTGTTTAAACAACTATTTTTGTTACAAATCATAAAAACTCATTTTTTCAGTTATAGAGTTTATTCAGGACTCTATAAAACAGATTTATTGTGGTGGCATGTTGAAAATACTACTTCATTGGTATTCTATAGCTCATTGTGAAGAGAATGTTGACTTTCTATACTTCCAGCTAATGATGTCTTTTTCTGTATTTTTTCTTTAGATAAAAATTATCAAAGCTGAAATGGCCAATTTTTTCACTTTATTTGTTTATATATTGTTGCTCAGTGACGAAAAATTAAAAATCCCAAACCAAAATTCTCTTAAAAATTTAATGTTAAAACTTTCTAAAAAAAAACTTTGAAATCGGTTAAAAAATACGACTTGTGGACGATTATAAGCAGTAAATGCCTATTCCAGACGACTGATTTAGCTCTAATTTGGTCAAAGAGTTCCTGAAACATCAAGGAGCAACTTTGTCACTGGAAGTTGTCTACCCGCGAAACTTCCCTGCAGACTTTTTTCCGCCACAGTCCGAGGAAACGATTCCTGACAGTAATGATTTGCAATAATTTTTATGTTGCAAATATAAAAAATAAATATACCCTCAAAACATAATTGGCATCAGATGGGCTTTTTCTATTTGGGGGGAAAAACGAGATAATTTTTTCGAACAGAAGCCTAGATTTCGCGAGTTCAGTTTGAAAAGTCGTTGATTTTGGTACAATGAAAATTTCCGGTTTTTCATTTTTAGTAAAAAAAACTATCAAGTTGATTAAAATAATTTCTTTATAAAAGTGGTGCGGCTCGTCGAGCAGCATATATTCATATTTTTTGCGCAATGAATTTCGAAGTTGGTAATTTTCGGACATTATTGCGCGTTTACGCAAGGCACAGGGTACTGGAAAAGCGAGTTCGAGCGCTAAGGACGTTATGGAATCCACACGCTCAATTATAAAAACAAGACAATGATAATACGTATGTATCAATGTCAATGCAACGTAACTTTTACTTTATTATGCAACATCGGAAGAAACAATACCAGGCTGAGGTAAATAAATACATGTAATATGAGTTTGATATATTACAGATCACCTTCTCAAAAGTGTCGCGATCGGGCTTGTTAGGAATAACTTTTCTCAGAATAGGGTTCCCCCACCACTCTTATGCTCTCGAGCGTTCACGAATTTTGGACGCCCTTTTTCAATTAGTGCCTTGCTGGCATTATTGCTTGGTTCAGTAGTAAAATTGTAAAAATTTTGTAACCATCGCGCGGCATTATTGAGAAAGTCAGATCTAAACTTTTGGCGAGTAGGGGAAAGCGCAGGAGCATGGACTGAGTTTGAGCTCAGATTAGGATTAACGGCAATATTGAGCGCGGTTTTATGGAGAATGTGGACTGTAGTGTGAAACATAATATAGAAAAGTTCGAATTTTTGATAAAATCGAGTGCGAAGCATGAGCTGCGTAATGAGAATATGTTCGTTACAGCCAAAGGAGCTTTAACAAGAGAGAATTCACCATCACCAGAATTACAGTTGTCGATGATTTCTCCTTTAATTGTAAAAAGTTGGCGGACATATGTGAGGGAACTACAAAGACCGAGCTCGTATTTAATATAAATTATTATTTATAATTAAAATTATAAATAGATATATTAAATTACTATACTCAGTACTCACCTATTAAATTAAAGAAAACAGCCTGCATGATGACCAGAGTGTAAAAGATGTTCATTTTTTTCATTGAATAGAAGAAAAACTTATGACTGCATATTAATAAAAAGCTTTGTTAACAGTGTAACTAATGAGCATTAGCGTCAATTTATTGGTGTATATATAATAAGGCTGTTATCTCTTTAATTATACCATGCGAGAGCTGATCTGGAGGGGCGATATCGACAGAATCTATGCACGTATATACCAGTTGCTGTATTTTCTATTTGACACATACAATATTGTATTTTTTACGAACCATCATGATTTTTCAAGAGATTTAAAAAATTTGAAAGAATTTCCAAGCTTCTAATTATTTGAGGAGACTAAAAAAATATTTTGAAGTTTTAAAGAATTGTTCAGGATTTTAATAAACCACAAAGACATGATTTTAAATTAAATATTTAGTTTGCCAATATTCGAGACATCCCTAAATAGTAAGTCAGTGACGTGGAGCTACGTATCGTGCACCAGGTAGTTCAACACTTCATCTAGATAAAAGAACTTTTTTTAAATTAAAATTGTACCAATCAATTATCTACCAATCACCTACGAGAACATTAATAAATTTAAATCGTGCCAGTACTCAAAGAAACTTTGAATGGTAAGCGGACGACTTAGGAGCACCAGATTGTGGTCCAGGTATTTCAAGATGTCATCTACGAGAACTTTTTAAAATTTCGTATGGTCAGATAAACCAAAAGATTTAGAAATAGTGAGCTGACAATACGGGTGTACCGTGTCGTTCCTCAGGTCTTTTAAGGCGTCATCTACGAGAACACTGGAAAATTTAAATGATAGGAGCAGCAAAAAATCTCGAAGTGGCGATAGGTCTTATTATGTCAATAGTTAAGAAGACTTTAACACTGTTTTAGGATCTAATTTATGCCAATAGCCAAAACAACTCTAAATGGTGGATTGACGATCCAGGTTGCCTAGATTGAAATTGTGCCATTAGTCGAGATAATTGTAAATGGCAAGTGGGCGATCCAAGAGGAACCAAATCGTGCATCAGTTAGATCAGCACGCCATTTCCGAGAAACTTTTCAGGATTTTCTTTTTGCCAATGTCGAGACACATTAAAATAGTGAGTCGACGAAACGAATGCTCAGTGTCGTTTACCATGTAGTTTAAAACGTCTACGATGGAAACTTTTTAAAAGATTGAAATGAACTGTTTGAATAATCGAGCCGATACTAGGACCTATAATAAAACTATTGGGGTCATTGGCATAGCCGAAAAGTAATCTAAAGTAGTTATATTTTATGATTGAAGAAAATATATAAAACGTGTGATTATGACACTCGCCAATTTCGGATGAATTTTTCACAAAAAGAAAAACAAACGATTTTTCGAAGTTTCAACTCGAATCTCTAAATTTAAGCCTACTTCAAATATAAAATAAGGAAGTGTTTGAAGCTTCTTGTACCAACATTTTAATATTTTCAATTAATTTCAATAAGGTATTTTAGTTCTGCGGAGGACGCTGTTATTCTTCAGATGAAAGAAATTAATGCTGGAAAAATGAATAGTTTCCTTTGTTGTAAACTGCAATGTTTCGTTACATACAGCATATATTTTTTTATTAAGTTAATAAAAACTGTTTCAACTGTTTTAATTCATTAATATGTAAAAAACAGAATAGAGGTAATGTTTGAGAACATTGTTGAGTTGCGAGAAACAACCATTTAAAAGGTTATCATATTTCGCGCCATGATCATAAATTGTTAAATATAGCGTTTATATAATCGCCAAACCTATAAAATAATTATAAAAAGTTACGAAAATTATGAGTCAAGTTTACTCTTTAAATCTGGACGAAGAAAACGAGCAAACATTACGTGATTGTTGAGTAAGCATAATATACTATTTAAAGTCGCAGAATACGAAATCATATGAAGATTAAAATTCGAGGTTCGTGCCTTGCATTCATTTGTTATCAGATACGAGATCAGATATCAAATATATAATTCTTTGCACACGGCACCTTTTCAATTTTTGATAATCTAACAATATTATTTTAATTATGATAATATTATTAATAGCTATTTGTTTTTTTTAGAAATAACCAGTAAAATATGTGTCCATATTACAGGGTAATTGCAGATAAGAAATATATCGAAATGATAGAAAAGCCATTGGCTACAGTTTTAAAATTCGAATTTTCATGAAAATTCTAACATAAAAATTTTCTAAAAAAAATCTTTATTGCGCTTACGACGGAAGTTGTAGAAATTTGGTGGTGGAATACGTAAGGAAAAGTTAGGGAATTCCGAAATCAAGATTTGCAGCTGCTCTTAAAGTATCAGATTTTATCAGAATAATATTTTTTTTTTTTGATAAAAAATTAATGGTTAGACTTTTTATAGAAAATAAAGCGGTCTACTTTGGTACATGACATTGCATATAATAATCTCGTATTTTTAGCTTCTTAAAAATTTCTATTCACTGGACACCAATTTATTCTGATTAATTAACAGAGTTGACATGAAGAAATTATTTTTTAATTAAAAAAAATTAAATCAACTTTTCTTTGGCTGCATGCCAATGTTAAAATTCCTTGGATTCAAAGCAGTTTTTTCTGTATGTATGCCAAAATAGCAAAAGATGTCAGCAGAAAATATATCAGCAGTTTATATCAAATTTTTTGTAAATGGCGACTCTATAACCAATAAAAGTTAATTGATTTCTAGAACACTTTATGAAAAAATACAGCCAAAATTATAGGAGCACGTGGCTGTTATTTGTAATGCTTCAGGGAAGCGAAAATATAAGAATTGTAGGTATGCTATTCTGCAAATTTAAAAAAAGGTAGCGGCTATTCACCCGTGTTTTTCGGATAATTTTCAAATTTATATTGATCAATTATAATTAGTAAATATAAAAATTGTCTTCAAATGAAATTGAAGTGACATGATATTGATATTTTTGCTTTTTTCTTCGAAGAATGTATCAAATAGATTACGTATTTGTTTGCTCTCTTTCACGTTCAAAAAGATTGAAGGAGAGCTAGTACAGGGATTAAGTTTCACAATACAAATGCTGTAACTAATGAATTTTAAGTTACTGAAAAGTAATTTACTTATTTTTCCATATAAAAGTACCAATTATAATTATACAAATTTATAAAATAAATTTAACATAGGAATCGATTAAAATAGGTACAATAAGTCTCCGTATGAACCTACAAAATATTTTCATATAATTTTAATTTGACAACATTATGAAATATAAGTCAAGGCATTCATTGTTAATTAAACGAAAAATGTTCAATTTTCTTCCTAAATTATGCATTATATAAAGAAATGTATACAAAATAAAAAAAAAGACGTATGGTTTCTTTTTCTAGACACGTGTGTGACTAAGATTAGATTACCTTGAGAATCACAGGTAATTTTGTGAGATACACTTTTATATTACGATATCTATTATCAAGAGCATTTTCATTGTGAAATATGAAGTAGCACAGCAGTTGATGTGTCCAAATTGTAGGTCGACTAACAACCTCCATTTATTAGATTTAAGTATGAAAGAAGACAAACAATTTCGTAACTTATTATATTAATTGTCGGAAAACAAAATTGCTTTTATACTTTTGGCTAAATTCAGCTGCAATATATCCGTCAAATTCAAAAGCAGGGCGCACTATTTTATAGAAAAAAACTTCACCATCAATTTGGGCATTTAAAACATTTTTTCTCTAATAAATTTACATAATATAAAAGTGCCCGCAAATAAAAATGTTCAGAATTCCCTGATTTTTCCTGATCAGTTTTTTGGTTTTCTCTGACAAATAATATTTAAGAATCGGCTTTAGGTGAAAACTCAAATTCTCCTATTTTGGTATACAAACGTCCACAACTTTTTCGGAATTAACTTTATTAATTTGAACCACAGTTTCTTTAGAATTCAGATAGTAACTTTCCTGGAGAAACGACATTTCTGCCAATCTGGAAACAGATAAGAATTTAAAAGATCAGTTTTCCTTTCACGGTCAAATGAAAAGTATAATTTTTTATAATGGTATCTAAATCTTTACAATTTCTTCAGAAACTATTTCTTTAATTCGAATAGAATTTCTTTGAATTATAGATACTTTCTTAAAGGAAAAAATACTAGCGACGTGAGCGCAACTGGGAATTTTTGAAATAATTTTAAAGTTGATCTTTAGGTGAAAATTTGAATTTTACGATTCTAGTCTATGACTTTTAATAATCCCCAGGTTTTCCTTCACCTGCGGTCACCGGGTAATGTTAAAAAATTATTTACAGTTATTATTGGAAGGGCTAAAGGGTCTAATATAATTAGAGATCTGGAAATGATGAACCAGAGGTACTGCATCGCGAGGTGCTGCTGCTCTTGGCAACTGACACACTCTAGTTTGCGGGACCAAAACTAAGGAGCGATCCTTGTTAGGGGTAGTAGCAAACTCCACTGAATTATCGAGGCTGCCAGTTTTCATGCCCTCGAACTATGATGTGATTGCTGTATCAAGGGATGAGTAGCATCAGGGAAAATTAATCTTTGAACACTTTCACGTGTACCCTTCAGTTAAGGCGGACAGGGCGGACAGTGGGGAAAAAGTACTTTTTTTGGTTCAAAATACGATTCCAGCTGAACCTGTGTACCGATTTCGATTTTCTTCTAAATAAAAGATAACATTTCAAAGAAAGCTGTGGAGCTTGGTTTTTAATTTAGTTTTTCATTTTTTTATAATGAAATAAATATGACCGAAAAAAATGGAAATTTTTTCAATTTGTTGTTCCTGGTGCACTTCAATAATAGGAAAATTGTTGTAATCGGCGACGTTTCATAGATTTACATTATATAAAGATATTCCATCATGATACAATAAACGAAAAAATTTTCATAAACAAATCGATAAAAAGAGATATTTCGGGTTTCACTCGTGTAAAAAACTATGAATTGTTTGCCGACGTTTCGTGAATATTGCAGTTCACATCATCAGGGCTGACCTGAAACTGAGGTATCAGGTCATGATGTTCTTAGGTATACTTTCTACGATGCCTGTGATTGGCCAGAGCGCCCCGCCGTGAATAATCAGCAATTTAGAATCCACAATATATACCCTTTCACCCGAAAAAGCAAATGACATACGACGCAGGACGGCCAACATTTTACGCCAAGCTCAGGTTCCATCCTCAAACTTAACAAAACAGGAAAAAACCGCAATTAAAGAACTCAATAAAAATAAAAATATTATAATATTACCCACAGACAAACGCAACACAACAGTAATAATGAATAAAGAAGACTATAACAACAAAATCCTGGACCTTCTAACTGACGATACATACGAAAAACTTAAAAAGGACCCCACAAAAACAATAGTCAGTAAAACAAAGGCTCTTCTTAAAGACTCTAAACTTGACAGCCAAACACTATCTAACTTAGTACCTGCTAATCCCATCTCTCCAAAATTTCACGGGCTCCCAAAAATCCACAAAGAAAACATTCCACTCAGACCGATCGCCAGCGCAATAAACTCACCAACTAACAACCTAGCACGTTTCCTCGCTGCAAAACTAATTCCTTTTACAGGAAACTCCATCACTCGCGTCCAAAACTCATTTAAGTTTATTAAAAAGATACAACAGATTCAAATTCAAGTCCAAGACATCATAGTGAGTTTCGACATAGTATCTCTTTTTACGAAAGTACCAATGTCGGATACAATTAATATTATTAAATCTTTCACAAACTTCCTTTCCGAACTTGTACCTTTGATAGAACAATGTCTCAATAATACTTACTTCTGGCTCAATAACCAATTCTACGAACAAACCTTAGGGGTAGCAGTGGGATCCCCAATCTCACATGTAATAGCCAATGTCTTTATGGAACATCTAGAAACTAAAATCTTTAACCAATCCAAACTTAAACCAGAATTCTGGTTCCGTTACGTTGATGACACATTTCTCATCTGGCGACATGCACGAGATGAACTAAATAATTTTTTCGATTTTATCAATCAATGACATCCTAATATCCAGTTCACCATGGAAATAGAACAATACGGAAAATTGCCTTTCTTGGGCGAATTAGTTTACAAAAAATCTGATAACACATTAGGACATGAGTTTTACAGAAAACCCACGCATACAAACAGATACTTACATGCCTCCTCCCACCATCACCCATCTCAAAAACAATCGGTCATCAACTCCCTTGTATACAGAGCTGTCTCCATAACAGACAAAGATAACTTACAAAAGGAATTACAAAACGTTAAACCTATCATAATACAGAACGATTACACAAACAAGCAAATTGATAAAGCACACAACATCCAAACCATATTTAAACCACCTGCGAAAATAGGACAACTACTACATAACCCTAAAGATAAAAAGGCACCCTACAGTGATCCAGCAGTATATAAAATCCCTTGTTCTTGTGGCAAAGTCTATATTGGAGGAACTGGGAGAGCGATGAACCAACGTATGAAGGAACATGAAAGTAAAGCCAGGCTAAAACATTTCACGCAATGAGCACTAGCTGAACATCATATCGAAACAGGACGTAACATTTTATTTGATGAAACAACAGCCATTGCAAAAACACACAACAAATTCCCAAGAAAACATAGAAAAGCAATTGAAATCTTAAAACACCCTAATAACATCAATAGGGAGAATGGATATAATAACAATCCGATTTGGCTTTCCGTTCTCTCAGATTTTTTTAAAAAAAGACATGATTGGCCAATCAAGTTCGACAAGTCCGCACGGTGGGGCGTTCCGGCCAATCACAGGCATCGTAAAAAGTATACCTAAGAACATCATGACCTGATATGTCAGTTTCAGGTCAGCCCTGAAGATGTGAAATGCAATCTTCACGAAACGTCGGCAAACAATTCGTACTTTTTTACACGAGTGAAACCCGAAATATCTCTTTTAATCAAAATGAATCATCGTGAAAGCATAAAATCTATTATTTTATAAACAAATTATTTGTTAAATATGTGTTTTCTATCATTTTATATAATTTAACGTTTTTTAAAGTTATATTGCAAGACATTTAAATGGAAACAATATTTTAATGAAAAAATGTCTCTTAAGACTATTTTTGTTAATATTATAAAAAAATGCATTATTCAGCCATTTGTTGTGGGAAAAATTCGTTTTTTTCGATGTCTATTTTTAAAAAATAGGAACCTCATGATAATTTTAGCAACATCCATCACTATTTGACAAACTTAATTTTTTTAAACAAATGTATTATTTGGGCATCTGTTAATTAAAAATTCCTTTTTTTCGATAACAGTCCTTTTAATTGGGAACTTTACGATAATTTCAGTAATATTCATAATTAGTTGATATAACACGTGTACTGGAATCATAAAGAATACGAAATGCACACACTGAACTATAGTAAATACGACTAATTCATATTTGTGGTACAAAAATGCAATATACGTATTGCAATTATATGAAATGTGTAATCCTATTAAAAATTTGCCTAAACGTGCTAGCTCTAAAATGTTGTCGTTGAGCAATACCCTCTGTATGAGTGATTTACCGAAATTACTTTGTTTAGTTCACCACGGGCGCATCTCGCTCGCGCCTGCGCGCCTGTCTTCATATGCAACAAGAATCGGATAGCCAAAACAAACATCATGTATGGCTGTATCTATACCAGGAATAAAATATAATGAATCTATTGATAAATATTGTAGTACTGCCAATTCATTTCTATCAGTGTTTAGCGAAACAAATTACAGTCTCATTGATCTGAAGTTAGGCAACAAAAACAACGCATGCTGTTGTTTCGCTGATTGTTATTCTTCTTCGTGTAGTATCCAGGTGTGAATTGCTAGAAGAAATCATCATCGCTGGAGGAATTTGATTTCAAGTTTTTTTAACTGTGGATCATATTTTTATTCACTCCTGACAAAGACTCTCTTTCTTCGTTCGTGTTACTCATTTTTTATGTGAAAAGAGTTGGCTTATCGCTGTTACTCATATTTTCGAAGCTATTTAGTTTCCATTATATTTGATTTTTTCTATATATGCGTACGTTTTAGTGTTTACATATAATTCAGAAATTGATTCTATCAGAGTGTTAAATAATATTCTAAATGGTCTGTTTATCGGAAGTTCCAGTAAAGACGTAAGAATTCTGTTGGATTGCGTTCGCACGGCTAACTTGATAGATAGTGAGCAAGTCAATTTGACCAGAGAAATCTTGTTGCGGCACTTTATTCCGTTTTTTTAAAGTTAGAAGATTGCGTCCTATAATGCACACAAATTTTCCAAACTGAATAGTGCATGTTTATCATCTGACTGCATCATATCATTGGATCACACAAAAGTAGGCAGAAGATCTTCAGAAGATTTTGAAACCAGTTCCAAATCGACTAATAGAAGGAAAACACTCTAGTTGACTCTCATCCTCAAATTGAAATTGAGAATGCGTTTTTGAATAATTTGTTTTCTTCTGAGAAGAGGAACTTGGCCAATTGACGAAAGAAGCTCAAGAGGAGAACAACAAAAAGAAAAGAGGAAAAAGAGGAAGAAGAATTTAATTGTGTTAGACCCTGAAGCCCAAGATTTGCTCAAGACATAAAATGGAAGCCTGAAATCATATATTGGCAGAGAAAAAAGAACTTTCCTCAAACTTGTGAGTGTCTTGACTTTTCATATGTTATAGTATTTATTTATAACAAATGTTAGATGTATTGTTCAATCGTTCCTTGTATTCAAACTCTCTTGTGTTGACCAACTGTAAGTACTGAATGAACAAAAGAATTTTTTTCTGAAATTAAAAGGACTAACTGAAAAAAAGGAATTTTTTACGTCGATAAATGTTCGACTAATGCATTTTTTAATTAAATTTGTTTAAAAGAATATTAAATTTGTCAAATCCGTCGAAGAATGCTCGAATAATACATTTGTTTATTAAATTTGTTTGATAAAATTATAAAATTCGTCAACAAATTATGAAGTTTGTAGAATTATCATGAGGTTCCTAATTTTAAAAAATTTAGGTTGAAAAAAACGAATTTTTCTTACGATAAGTCACTGACTAATGCATTTGTTTATTAAATTTAGTTAATATATTAACCACAATTGTCTTGAGAGCAATTTTTTCATTAAAATATAGTTTTCATTCAAATTTCTTGCGATATAATTTTAAAAAACTTTAAATTATTGAAAATGACAGAAAACACATTTTTAATAAATAGTTTGTTAATGCGAAATTTTGCTGTTTATTGTATCGTGATGGAATATCTTTATGTAATGTAAATATATGACTCTTCGCCGAATACAACAATTTTTCTATTAATCACGAGCACCGGGAACGTCAAAGAGGGAAAAATGGTCAGTTTTTTCGTCATTTTTATTTATTTAGAACAAAAATAGCGAAAAATTTTGAAAAAAAATTGAAAAATTGAAAAAATTGAAAAATTTTGAACCCAAAAATGGAATTTTTCCCAACTGTGCGTCGGGGTCACAAAGCAGGTGTCGTAATGGAGACTTTGTGGTACAAGCTCGAATCCCATAGTATATAGTCCTGCGCCCTACAAGCGGGACTTTGAAGGGGCTGTTCTTTATTTCTTCAGCCACTTGTGGGTCCAAAATGGGCCACACAGTAATTACAAACGAAAATAATTAGGGCTCCGTTTTAAGGCCATTATACCAGAATCGGTGGAAATCACTTAAACCGATGACAACAGCTAGATTCCCGCTGTTGAAGCAAGGATTTATGGGCGCTATGTGTGGAGCAAAAATCTTAGTGTTACAAAGAATTCCAAAACCTTCAATGGAGGCTCTCTGAAAACATCCAAGGGGACTTAGACATTGCCAGCATCTTATGGAGTAACTGTTCCTGCTCGGTCTACGGGCGAGAGCATACAAGAATCCAAAAAACGTCTCGAATTAGTCTATTAATAACTGATACAGGGGTCTTAATAATCCAGGTAAATTTTGACTCCTAAGCTCCCTTCCAGGGATATCACTATTTTCAGGGTGTGATCAAAGAAAGCGCATCCGACACTTGGAGCGCTGTAAGCAATTTTCACCATACCCCTCGCGGCGCGCTAATGGTAACTGAGCTCGGACAAGAACCATTCAAATTGAAAATGGAAATATTTTTACATGCATAATAAACGTTAAATATGCTCGCTTTGCAAAACATCGTTATTTTAATAAATACCATGAATAAGTTACAGTCTGTCAAGTTAAAGCGTGGGTGGCTTTACTCGCAGTCGGTAAGGTGTATCGACATGATTTTGGTGTCAAAATATTAAGAAGAGCTCCCT
>NC_046657.1:81754257-81780221 GCF_010883055.1 Belonocnema kinseyi
CGTCATTTGCACGAAGATGAGTTCTTATAGTTTCATGTGATATATCGTGACCCTTTTTCTTCAATTTCGCAGCTCCTTCTCGCAGAGTTAGTAAAGGATTGGTCTGTTTATACCGCTTTACTCACTTGCTGACGAACGACGATGATTTTCCCATGTACTTTGCAGCTTGATTGTGAGACAATTTAGGACCTTTTGGGTGGGAACAAAGAAACACAGCCTCGAAGCGCGAAGCGTATACGGAACTCATTTTTTGTAACGTGGTAACAAGATGAGAATTGAAAGCAAACTGAATGTTAAATCAAAAAGCATGAAAGAGGGAGCTCTTCTTAATATTTTGACACCAAAATCATGTCGATACACCTTACCGACTGCGAGTAAAGCCACCCACGCTTTAACTTGACAGACTGTACAATGAGGTGATTAAATTTTCAAGTTAAAGCTTGAGTCCAACGGCCTTGAGTAAATTTGTATGTAGGGTCAATCTAGATATATGTGATAACAATATCAATATGACAAACAGAACATTTGAAATATAGATTAAACTGATTCTTATATTTTTCTAATAATTAATTGAAAAGAATCTAAGATTCCCTATGAACTAAAATTCTCCTGTTTCTATAATGAAAATGTAAGTCTATAATAATTCTTAATTAAAACTTTTGTAAATACAGTTGAGCACACAATAATTTTTTAATTCCAGTGAGAATAGTAACTCTTCGAATTAGGTTAAATAATAATTTAATTAGATAAAAAAAATGTCTTCACGCGCATCTTTACGACTTGAAGAATAAGCGGATTAAGAGCACTGATCTGCAACATACTCGTATTATTGTACCAATATAATGTGCAGAATAATTTTATTTAAATTCTGGGAACGTACATTTTAATACACCCAACCCTATATTACTTGACTTTTGTAGAACAAATTTTCTTCTGAATTTATTCAGGGGTCATCCAAAAATAACGAAAAATTTAACGTTTCTCATTACTTTAGAGTGTAGTTCAACTTTCAACAAAGTAGTTGAGTATACAACTAAAAAATATGAAATAATTTTCATTCATAAACAATCATATTCAACGAAAAAACATGAATTGTCAAAAAAATAGTCGAATCAGTTAAACTTTTTACAAAAAAGATAAATTTTCTATCAAAAAAGATCAATCTTTAACCAAACACATAGTTTTCCAACCAGGCTTGCATTTTAAATTAAAAAACGGCTTTTAAACAAATTCCATGATTTTAAACAAAATAATTTAATTTTAAAGAAAGAAAGATCAATTTTCTACCAGAAATTGAATAGTTAAATTTTGACAATAAAAAAGTTAGTCTTATCTAAGGAAACGAATTATTAACTTAAATACTAAAATAAATATGAATGTTGTCAAAAAATTGAATTTTAAACCCAAAAACGTAAATCTTTAACCTATAAGTTAATTTTCTACCAATACTAATTAATTTTCAACTGTATAATTCACTTTTCAATTTAAAAAAATGGAAGAGTGTGAAAAAGAGATAATATTTTGATCTAAGAAATAACGATTTTTCAAGAAAACACTTGAATGTCGAATTCTCCATAAACTAATTAAATTTTAAACTGAAAGGAAGGAATGCCTCAGCAAGAATTAACACAATAGTAGACTTTTAACCGAAAATAATGAAATTTTAACCAAAAATGGTTTAAATTTCTTATTGGGTTCTATTGATTCATTAAACAATTTTGTTTTGAATTGCAGAATCACGAAATTGAATGATTTCAGACTAGAAATTAGAAAATAGTACAATACCACCATGTTGAAAATTAAACATTAAAATATTCGAATTTTGGAAATTGGATTATTCAAAATTCAAAGAAAAAAATAGGAGAAAGTTCAATCATTAAAAATTATAAACTTTTTAATTCGGAAACAAGCTTTCAAAATAAGCAGTAAAACGTATGAAAGGCAAAAGTGAAACGTTTAGTGTCCAACATGCAAATTCAGAATCATAGAATTATCATTCAATCTGAAAATTTTCCAATAAAATATTTTTTAAATTGGGAGATTTCAATTTTTGAAGTTGTACAATTTAAAATTTTTTTATTATAAACATCTTCATGTTTACGACTGAAATAACTGAATTCAAAACGGACTATGAATTATTTTACCATGCAATTTTGTAATATTTAATATCGGTATGGTCCTGATATTTTGAATATTTAAATTTGAATCCTTAACATTGTTAAATTTAAAATTCGAAACCTTCCAAAACTTTTTCTTTTTTCTGTGTTGTTTTAAATCTGGTGTTTCGATTTATAGCTTTACAGAAAAAACTAAGAATAAAATTTTTTGCAGGAAATTTTTTCGAGCGATAAAGTTTTGTTTAGCCAACACGCCTTTAAAAAAACGTGTGTTTGTCATGGAAAAAACAAAATAAAGTTTAACGGATATTTGTTCAAAGTTTATCCTGTGAAGTTAATTTTTGTTGCAGAGAATCTTTCGTCAATTTTTTGTTATAACCCCTAGAAGATCCAATATGGTGGCCACAATTTAGGGCTTTCAAAAAGAACAAAGGATCCCGCACAAAATACCAACAAAAAAGCGTTCAGTCGTTTGGAACCAAACTTCGCACATTGATAAAACAAAAGAAGACGGACTGCGCGGAATGCTACTGCACACTCTGTGTGCATTCTAATGTTCACATTCGCTGCATATGCGCGCCGTTCTACGGCGCAGACAGTGGCGGGCTAACGGTTGGATGAGTAGGTAATAAAATTATTTTTGTATTTGAAATCTGTCTAGCGGTTACATTTCGTATTGATCGTGATTTTTGTATATAGCGAGTTTTAGAATTTCCACGCTACTTTTCATTATAAGAAAAATAATGACTTCAAAAACTCCTTGCCCTAAAAAAGTTAATACGTTTGTCACGTTTGTGGAAAGTATGAGACGGAGAAATACCATCAATCAGTTAATGATTTGATAAAAACGTCATACTTCAACTGTTATGGGACTTCAGTGAAAAATTTGGATAAACCATGGGTGCCAACCTCAATTTGTCATGCTTGTAGGTTAAATTTGTCAAATTGGGAAGATGAAAGTACCAAGACGCAGACTGTTATTCAACCACCTGTTTGACCTGAGCCCAACGATCATGATACTGATTATTACTTTTGCTTATACAAAACAGGTAGTTTTTCTGAAAAGTATTTGGAGAAAATCGTTCAACCTGATGTAAAAAGTGTTACACCAGTCAAGATTGGTATTAGAAATCACTCTGAAAACAAAAGTGACCGATTAACTCAGGAATCAATGGATACTGGCGATCCTAATGCAACTGAAGATTCTTCTTGGGAAGAATCAGATGATGAAAGTCCTAAATTTTTTTACCAACACGGATTAGACGATTTTGTACGTGACCTTGATCTTCCAAAAGATAAAGCTGAGCTTTGCGCTTCTAGACTCAAAGAGAGGAAACTATTGTTACCTGGCACTAGAGTAACTGTGTACAGAAATAGAGAAGGAAATTTTATCAAGTACTTTTCAATGGACAGTGGGATTGTATATTGTAATGACATGGAAGGACTCATTAATTCATATGAAATAAACTTATATACGCCAGAGGATTGGCGTCTTTTCATAGATTCGTCTGCAGAAAGTCTGAAAGCAGTATTATTACATAATGGAAATAAGTACGCTGCTCTTCCAGTAGGTCACTCAACAACACTGAAAGAATCGTATGATACTTTCCAATTACTCCTGATAAAAATAAAATACAATGTCCATAATTAGATTATTTGTGGTGACTTCAAAATGATCAATCTTATAATAGGCTTACAATCAGGAAACATTAAATACCCTTGTTTTCTTTGCCTTTGGGACAGTCATGCAAGGGATGAACATTGGATAACAGAGAAATAGCCAGACAGATTAGAGCGGACAGTAAGTCAGTATAATGTTGTTTATGAAAGTCTTGTTGACAGAAGGAAATTATTATTGTCCCCACCCCATATAAAACTAAGGTTAATGAATCAATTTGTGAAAGCCCTAAACACCGAAGAATAATGTTTCAATTATGTCAGATCTACATTTCCGCATTTAAGTGATGCCAAAGTTAAGGAAGGTATTTTTGTTGGGCCTGATATAAGAAAACTTATCAAAGATGATGAATTTATTAAAACCATGACATCTATTGAAAAGGATGTATGGTTGAGTTTTAAAGATGTTGTGCAGAAATTTTTAGGGAACAATCGAGATCCAAAGTTTAGAACTATTGTATCTAGTATCTTAAAGAATTTTAAAAGATTGGGTTGTTTGATGAGTATGAAATTACATTTTCTCAAATCCCATTTGGATTATTGCCCACAAAATGTTGGAGCATTCATTGAAGAAATGGGCGAATGCTTTCATGAAGACTTTCACCAAAAAGACCAATATCCTCAAGGTCGATGGAATGTAAGAATGATGGCCAACTATTGCTGGTCTTTGCAAAGAAATGATAATGACCCTACTAGTCATGAAAGAAATACTTTTCAACGATCGTTTGACATGAAGCGCGAACGTTTCCATATGAAAACAAGCAATTAGTTTCATCGTCATTGGACGTACAATCGTCTTGTCTTAACTGGCTGGGCAATCGTAAGTCTTGCCTTACCTGGCTGGACGATTCAAAGTTTTGCCTTAACTGGCTGGACGATAAAAAGTCTTGCCTTTATTGGGTGGAAAATCCAAAGGCTTGCCATAATTGGCTGAGTCATTTAAAGTCTTGCCTTACTTGGCTGGAAAATATTAAGTACTTTCTTGCTTAGCTGGACAATCCCAAGTCCAGCCTTAAGTGGCTGGAAAATATTGAGTCTTGCCATAATAAGCTGGAAAATCCTGAGTAAATTTACAATATTAAATGAATCATAATAGAAAATTTCTTTTAAGCCCTAACTGTTTTCCATATTCGCTCTTCTAGGAGTCATAACAAAAAACTGAGCCAATCGAAAAGGAACCCCCGAAAACCCCTCAGATAACATTTTCAAGGGACAATGGCATACCATCTCGGCGTTAATTGGTTAATATGCTAGATTGAAAAATTTCATTTCAAGGTTAGCCCATTTGTAGTGTGGAATTCAATTATTTCACGAAATGTAAACGACTAATTTCGCTGCTCCCAGGGTTAGGTGGGTTAGCCTGTTTACGATTTGGTATGGTTAATTTCTGGGTTAAGATGGATTAGCAGGTAAGCGAGTTAACCCACTTGTGGCATGGAACTTCATTATCCCAAGAAAAATATGCGACTAAACTTATTGTTCCCAGAGTGAAGTGGGTTAGCATGCTTGTGGCTTGTTAGGGGTGGTTTCTACCCCTAGAAAACGAATACCGTAGAAATGAAAAGACACGGTTTCCATATTTTTTTATTGTTTTATCAATGTGCAAAGTTTGGTTCCAAAGGACTGTACGCTTTTTTGTTCGGGATCCTTTGTTCTTTTGTAAACCACTAAATTGTAGCCACCATATTGAATTTTCTAGGGGTTATAACAAAAAACTGACACCGGCAATAGAAAGGGCACCCTCGAAAACCTCTGAGATAATATTTTTAAGAAAAAATAAGATACTGTAAGCAATAGAGAATGCGTTGTATAAATCTGAACACCTCAGCGTAAATGGGTTGAAACGCTAAAATAAACAATTTCAAATTACAATATTTTGGTAAAAAATAAAGGTATCCTGAAAAATCTATGTAGGTTTTCAAGAGACAGATCAGTTCTTTTAAATTCCATATTAGCTTTATGGTAGAAATTTTTCTTGTACAGTTACATAACCTCAAAAACAGCTAAAAACGCGTTTTTTGCACCTTTCGGTTAGGATATCTTGAAAACCTGACGTACAGGAGCAATTTTGAGTTCGGATTCGGATTCAACGCATCAAAATCCTTCGGAAATGTTTGGTCTGCTTTCTGGCTTTTGACTTGTCAAATTTTGTCGGCCTGTGTTATTTTCGATGAATTCGTAAATTTCAAAAATTTTCAGACACAAAAATGCTCGGGGTTTTTCCTTGTGAATGCAAGTGCTAAAATTTCCGAATTTTTCAACAAAAATAGAAAATGAATCTTCTTGTTCCGATCTTCTCAAAATTGCTCAATTCGTTTTTTCATCCCTGCTCAAAACGCAACCGTCAAAAGAATTTTTTCACATATAAATATTCAATGAAGCGACTAAATCAATAAATTAGATCTTAGAACTATTCGTCATATCGGTATTGTACAATTGATTTTAAAGCATATAATTTGTAAAGAGTTTTATAAATACTTACTTCTTCCTGGGATTTGACCTCTCTTGCGAAAAATAGGAAGGACCGAAAAGTATTTGAAGCAATTGGAATAAGAGATCCGATGCAAAATGATGCTTATTAGTGAATATCAGATACAATTAGATGTGCTTCAGTGATACTATGTTATATATGCTTCCTAAATATTAAATACTCTATTTGAAAATGATTCAAGCGGTACATTTCATCGCGCCTAACTTTATATATGGTTATCTACCATATATACCAGAATGTAACAGACGTTATAATCAACAGACTGGACACATATTTAACATATATTTACGTAAATCTACTAAGACGGTCAGTATTAACGTAAAAATTATAGATTATATTGATGAAAGTAAAATGAAAGTATCCAGAAAACGTCACAAATCCTAACCTCATACGCTTCTGACTCAACGATGCATTTTTAATCCAAGTATCAACTCGCGCTTAAAGATGATTGGGCGAATTTAGAACGATCAATAATTTCGCGCATGCTATTACGAAATAGTAGGGGTAACGTGGGTCCGCGCGGGTTCCGAAGGCAGTGGAAAAGATTTGAGAGTTCTATTCCTTTTGGGAGCTCAAAGGGGGACGCGACGTTTGGTTTCCTGTCTGCTTTCAGAGGATATCAAGCAGGGAGTTACATCCTCTAACAGCGATTTATAGGAAAGCAAAAGCAATCCTAAATTTGAACAGTTTTGTAACGTTTAGGCTATTTAACACGGTTTTCTCTCTCTTTAAATTCAGTGTAATTCATCAAATAATTTGGTAATTAAATATGCATAAGTTGAAGTTTAGTTTTGTGACAGCTTTCTACTTCATTTAATGAAGACCTCGCTGTTCAGAATTGAATGTTAATTTAGGAATCAAAGGGTAACTAATTTTGAGTGATTTTCTGAAATTAAAGTCTTTAAATAAAATGTGAGTCAAGAGAGGATTCATTTCGTGACAGCTTTGTAC
The DNA here is from genome assembly GCF_010883055.1 of Belonocnema kinseyi. NCBI lineage: Eukaryota > Metazoa > Arthropoda > Insecta > Hymenoptera > Cynipidae > Belonocnema > Belonocnema kinseyi. The sequence goes on from NC_046657.1 coordinate 81,761,494, forward strand.
TCCATCCTAATCGATCGAAACCTCGCTGTGCGAATAAGTTTTCAATTGTAAGCTCAGAACTTTTAATTTAATTTGTGCAATTATTTGCGTTACAGCTTTGCACTCTACTTCGTGGAGACCTCGCTTTGCGGAATCTTTGCACCTATTTCGAAAGAAATTTGAAGAATAGTGTTAGTTAATTCAAGTGAGTTTGACTGACCTTATTGTCGTGAATTTTATAATAGAAAGAAAGAGTGATCCCAAGCATTTCATATTTGGAAAATTAACGGTTCTCAAATAAAAATGATAGATTATAGATCCACAGACGGTTATATCTCACGCGAATTTCTTACTGCCAATTGATTCGCATTTAAAGGCCTCCGTACCGTTAAAACAAGTATGTGTTCCCACTCAGTCAAGAGGACCCACTCTATTAAAAAAAAGAATTATTCGTTAATTTCAATAATAAAGTTGTTAGGGCTATTTTTAATATCCTTCCAGCATTGGAACCGATGGTAATAATCGGTTGTGATCTGCTGATTAGGAAATAGTAAATAGCAAATCTGAACAAGTTTCAATAATAAATTGTATTGTTGAAAATGGTCGATATGCGACATTTATATTAAATAAGAGTAAAGTCATAAATAATATTATTGAAGAATATATTAAAGAATATTAATGATAAAAGAATTATAAGAGAAAATACAAATATTACAACTGGTACCCCTGGTGGGACACTCAAGGCGATAATAGTAGAATGATTGCTCTAATAATAATCGTCTGTCTAGTTGATTCGATATCGGAAAAACAAATAAGGTTGTAAATCGCTCATGAAGCACAATTGTTACATTGTAACCGCATGAAGGTATTAAAATTTAAGATGTGATATGTTATCTTTTCGAAATGAAAGGAAGAGTGACTATAAATAAACTGAATTAATTAGAGGATTTAATTGATTTATTGAGCTATGACGCTGATTTAAGATCTGGCATTTAAAATTTAAATAGAGTTTTCCTAACAATGAATAAAAATCAAATAGATTAGGAATTAAAAATAAATTCATACCAAAAAGAAAGAATCGATTAAAAGCATTGAAATAATTATGTAATTAAGTTATTAAATAAAACTTGTTCAAAATGTCGGACAACGGAAATGAAGGGAACGAAAACCCGGGGAAGGGAGATCGAAGAATAAAACTTTCTCTATCTATGTTTGATAGTATGAACAAAGATGTTACTTTTGAGGAACTGTCAGAAGAATCTGATAATGAGGTAAAATCAACTGAAAATGTTGAACACGAGGAAAATAATAGGGTAAATTTAGGTGATACCTTACCCGAGAGTAGTGAAAATGTAAAAAGAAACGCAATTAGGTCAGAACACACGACCGGATGTGGAGGGGATCTAATTGATTCAGAGTCAGATGAGATTCCGATATCAGGGAATTAGATAGACTGATGTTGAGCATGGATAGATTTTTAAAAAACATGGATAAAGCTATATATATATATATATACAAAATAGTCTGATTCGCGTGGTCACAATGAGTTAGATTAAAAGAAAGGAATTTGTCGCTGAGACCGAAAAAAGGATATCATCTTTCATAAAATCAAAGGCCGAAAAATTTGATGATAGAATGCTTGCGCGAAAACTTAACTGCGAACAACAAGGTATAATGTTATAAGAACAAATCGTCAATATTGAGGAAAATGTATGTACTCTCAAGCAGAAAACGGAAGAAGTTATCACGGAACAAGCAACATTAATAGTTAATAGCATGCAAAGTCGTAGACGTTTTCAAGAGTTTAAGGTGTGAGAAAAGTTGATTTCAATTGTGTAGTACACTCTTGCTTAGAGGGAATTGCTCGTGAATGGTGGAATTTGGTAGCCTTGTCATGCGAGGATCAATTCACTTTTACAAAAAAATTTATTTCAAAATTTTTTAACGAGAATATGTGATTTGAAGTTGGAACCGATCTACAGTATGGATTTTATTATCCGGGCAAATTCTCACGATCAGCGTTCGCGATTAAAATGATCAGTAATGCAAAGGACTTAATCCCTCCCCCATCAGAAGTGGAAATTGTGTCTAGGCTGTCCAGGCATTTCTCGGAAGAAATCAGAACTGCTTTTCTGATAAGTGACATCAAAACTTTCGACAAATTCATTGATCTTTTAAAAACTTTTAATCAAGTTGGATCAGTAAATAGTATAAGAGGCTATGATCCACAAAGAAATAGCGTATACGAACAAGGTGATTATGCAAGATTCAGTGGTGACTGTAGAAATCCTCCAAACAATAGAGGTGGGGGAAATTATTTTTTAAATACATATCAGAATAAAAGAGGATCACAGAATTATAAAAATGAAAATTTTGAAAATGCCAATTTGAATCAAAATGGCTCACATCGATACAATTATAATGATTAAATCAGAACATACGAGAACCCTCGTTATCAAAACAAAGAGAATCCTGGTCGAGGATATAATAATTACGCATTTCAAAATTATTCAAATCATAGAGATTCTAGGTTACATGGTACAAATCAAAGATCTTATGGCCAGAATCCAAATCAACCACATCCTAATTCCGGAAGCTATAATTATGGAAATAGATTGTCTAATAAATATCAATCTCAAGGTCGTTATTATCAGAAAAATAGCTATCAAAATGATCAAGATTATCGTGATACAAGTAATTTATGGAAATTCACCTAATGTGTCAAAGGAACAATTCCAAAATAAAAACAACGGCACAAATGACCAAGGTTTTTCGTTGCAAAATAAAACCACGAAACAGGCTCGACACATAAAAGTTGATAAATGCATGGATAAAAGAGATGAGCTCAATTTTAATAAGGGAAACGCCCAAGCCTCGGATTGGTCGAAAACATAAATACAATAGAGGCGAATCCGAGGCCTAATAATTTAAAAGGACCTCTACCACTAGATATGAGAGGTGATATTCTGGAAAATGAGGATAATACCATTGACAAAGAGTTAGATAAATTTCCTATGAGTGTGAATTTGCAAAACATTGAAACTAAAGCTCTGATCGATTCTAGGAACGAAGTAACTTGTATTTCAGAGGCCTTCTACGGAAATAATTACAAAAATTTGGAAGAATGTGAATTGTCATCAATTGTAGGAACATTAATCGTAGGTGCGATCGGAGCAAGACCAGTGAATTTAAAAAACCATATAATCGCAAAATTAAAAATGGACGACTGGGAAGTATTCTGTGTTTTTTTATTCTTCCAAGATGTGTAAAAATTAAATTATTAGATGAAGATCCAAAGAGTATACGCGTTATTTTGAACCCGGAAAACCCAAGAAAGAAAAGGTTTTATGAATGCCTTGGAAAATATTTGGAACTCGAAGAAACCCTGACAAGTATAATAAAGGAAATAGATAGGATTGTAACGTACGATAATGCTCAGGATGAATATATCTTAACTGACATCCAGATAGAAGAAAAAGTTGCTCAATGCGTGCAATTTATGAGCACATTTTGCAAATAGACGATAACCGGTCTTTTTATCAAGAACGTATCCACTCTCTATGTTTTTACGTGATAGAGTTGCACAAGAAATTGAAAAATTAACAGAAATGGGCATTAAAAAAATATGGCACTATAAGACTTCGCTTAGATGCCAGAAAGTTGAATGAAATAATGGCCAACTATTACGAATGCGCAGAATTTTGCGTTACTCCTCTCGGGTTAAAAACAAGTACTGCAATTTTGTAATCATTTTCACTGACGATATATTGTGTACTTCGCAGAACTCTCTCAAAATTTAGAGCACTAGAGCTACTTTTTCAGCGATTACAAGAGCATAATGTGACTATCAATTTTGAAAAATCACACTTCTTTCGCGACGAAGTGAAATTTTTAGGCCACATTCTGACACCAAGGATTAAACCTCATCCCGATAAAATAAAAACAATTAAAGAATTTCCTAAACCAAGAAACCTAAAGGAATTGCGTACATTTTTGGGGGTGATAAATTTCTACACAAAATTTACCAAACAGCATGCACAAGAAATAGCACCACTATTGAAATTATAACGCATATAGGCAAAGTCGATCAGGAACCTGAGAACGGAGGACGCTTTCAAGCGAGTTGAGGGTCTCTTTTTCGACTTCATTATCCTTTCATATCCAGACTTGAATAAAACATTTTTCTTACAAACAGATGCAAGCGATGTAGCACTAGGTGCAGTTCTCTGCCAAATAAATGAAAATAAAGAACATATTGATAGCCATCGTATAGGCCCTTATGACATTTAGGTCATATGTTCTGGGTGCTAAACTAATTATTCGCACAGACCACAAAGCTATAGAAGGGGGAAGAACAAAAAGGTTTGAAATGAAAAATGGATTGGTTTATTTTATCTCTGGGGGTGAAAAAAAATTATATTTGACCAAAAGTACCGTTCAAAACGTAATTGACGAATGTCATGAACTCTATCGTCATACAGGTGCACAGAAGGTGTTCCGAATGCTACATGAAAATTTCTATTACTCACGATTTGCAAAAATAATTAGGCAAAGACTAGCGAGCTGTGACTCATGCCAAAAAAACAAAGTCACAAACCGAACCAGCTAGGCAGAGATGAAGAATTACATTCCTAGTTAGCCGGGAGAAATACTTTTAATAGATCTTTATGGGCCACTACCATCTCAAAGAGGAGGATTTAAATTTATATTGTCTACGATAGATGCATTTAGCAAATTTGTATGTCTATATCCATTAATAAGAATGACAACGAAAGCAGCTATAAACAAGACCTTTAACGATCACATTCTAAAATATGGAAAATCCAGTAAAATTGTTACCGATCATGGGACACAATTTACATGAGAAATATGGAAGAAGAAATTAAGGGAAGAAGGTATCCAGCCAGTTTTTTCCTTAATGAGACATCAACGACGGAATTCACGCCAATGGAAATCCATTTAAACCAAAAACCGAAAAGAGCTTGGGAAAATTAGTTAAAGTTTTCACCAAGACCTCCAGATAGGGAATATAAGAGAAAGATAGAAATGGCATATAGAAATATACTGAAAAAAGATAAAAAGAGATAAGAACGATTCAATAGAACACAAATTAATCAAGTTTAAGGAAGGCGACAAAGTACTTCTAAAATTATTAAAAAAGTCGGATAAAGACAACAAAATCCCAGCGAAATTCTTACAAATCTACGATGGCCCATATGAATTGAAAAAAAAATACAACCGGGAACATTTATCTTATGGGACCGCAGGAAAGAAGAAGAAAAGGGCATGTATCAAACACAAGACTTAAAATGATACGTAGAGAAAAAAGATATTGTAGATCAACCTTTAGAGAGGAATGATTAGAAATAAAGAAAACAAACGATAAATGCCAGCAATAGGTAGGTAATGGATGATTACTCATATTCAAGAAATATGAAAGTTGGTGATATTTACAAAAATTTAAAACTATAAAGTGCCACTACCCCTCGAAAGCTGCTGTAGTCGAGAATCATAACTCCTATGAGATCGACGAGCTTTCGGCATTAGTTAAAACGGAACAATGTGAAGTTATATCCAATAAGTTTTGTTTTTATAAGGTGTGAAGTGAAAAATACTCCCAATAGTGTGGACTTGAAATCAAAATCTCCTCAAAATCAAAAATAAAAGTAAGGTAATTTAAGCAATTAAAAAAGGAACTTTTAGGGTAAAATATATTATGTTAAAATATTAAAAAGTGCTATTTAAAGCATAAAAAGGTCATTCATGCATAAATATGTTAAGAATATTCTTTAAAGAAAATAATAAATAAAAAGAGTAAAATAAATAAACAAAAAGATATAAAAATCCTATTTAAGTAATCAGTCGGTAGAATAAGTATAAATCTGTGTGTATACAAAAAAGGAGAAAGCATGCTTAGATTAGTGATAGTACTAACTTAGAACCAGCATATAAATAAATCTAAAAAAAAAGTGATTAAAACTAACGAAACAAATTGCACCTGCTTAGGATCTCCTAGACATACTTTTTGTACTGAACATTCATTAAAACGATATCAATACGAGTTTACAAAAATTATTTTTGCGCATTTAGATTTGAAATTTTTTTTATATTGAATATAACAAATTTTTTTAGTTAATACAGGAGATACCAAAGCAGAATAAGTCGTTTCGTCGTGGTGGAAAGAGACAATTTATAATTTTTCAATAGGAATTAGAATTGGGTTCTATAATTATGTTAACAGATGGAGTCCGTAATATATGAACTTTATGAGGCAAAAATACTGGAGGATAGAGGAACACAAATTTCCGAAGAGATAGTCATAGATCTGGAGGTTGATAAGGAGACAGAAGTCCCTGAAAATCACAATAAAAGAAAGAAGCGGAATTTAAAAAAAGTCATATGGAGAAGGAACGAGTTGAAATCTTCTGAACAAAGCACTTTGACGCAGAGATATGGCAGAAATGATGCAGGACCTAAACATCGAAGTAGACAACAATGTAGAAGATCCTGAAGTGCAAATTACCTATGAGAACTTAGGAAATAACCGGAACCTAATACGCAACACCACAAAAAATGTACACGACGAGAAAACCAAGAAAAAGAAAGAGAAAAAGAAAAGAGAGCATGAGAGGAAAATTAAACAATGGAAGAATGATAGCAAACGTGTCGAACGAAGAAAGAAACTCGCGAAGAAAATAAAAAAATTAAAGGAAACATCCAAGCGGAATTTCGACATAAGCTTAAAAAAAGGCCTCAAGCAAATTACAAAGGATATGAAAAAAATTAACCCATTCGCCCACGAAGAATCACCGCAGAAAAGGGAACAAAGAATAATTAATGAAGTGAAACATTGGGTCAGATTAAGGTATCAGGAAGTAGGAGGGACATATGAAGGAAAACTACACTTAGGGGAAATTATATATGGAAAAGCATATCACACGTTTTCGCCGGCATTCATATTACAAGAATGGGAGAAAATATAATGATAAATCTAAAAATCCATCAAAATAATATTTTTTTTGTTGCTCATTTTCCATTACAAGCAGAAGTTAATGTAAAATTTTTTTCACACATCTTATAAGAACAAAAAAAATGGACTCGAATAGTAACAGACAAGTAATATAAGCAAATATAATTATTACTCCACCACAGTTATGGCATACTTATTTGCACGGCATCGAATATGCGTCTAGGGATGGCGAAACAAATTGATGCAACTTTGTTAAATCCATTTGCTTAAGGGGGCGTTGCTCATCAATTTAAACTTAAAATTTTTTCAACCATGATCATCGCAAAGGAAGAGAATATAAACTAGAATGTATGGTTTTATTTTATGTTGAAAATTTTCATCTGGACCCTTGGAACATGGAGCTCAGGCATAAGTGTAACTAAATTCATTGGATTTCAGCTTTTATATCAAACGAATAAATATTTTTAAATGTAAAAGATCTATTCGTTTAAGGACGAGTTGAGACGGTCAGTATTAACGCAAAACTTATAGATTATATTGATGAAAGTAAAATGGAAGTTTCTATGAAACGTCACAAATCCTAACCTCATACGCTTCTGACTCAACGATGAATTTTGAATCCAAGTATCAACTCGCGCTTAAAGATGATTGGGCAAATTTACAACGATCAATAATTTCGCGCATGCTATTACGAAATAGTAGGGATGACGTGGGACCGCGCGGGTCCCGAAGGCAGTCGAAGAGATTGGAGAGTTCTATTCCTTTTGGGAGCTCAAAGGGTGAGCGACGTTTGGTTTCCTGTCAGCGTTCAGTGGATATCAAGCAGGGAGTTACATCCTCTAACAGTGATTTATAGGAAAGCAAAAGTAATCCTAAATTTGAACAGTTTTGTAACGTTCAGGCTTTTTAACACGGTTTTCTCTCTATTTAAATTCAGTGTAATTCGTAGAATAATTTGGTAATTAAATATGCATAAGTTGACGTTTAGTTTTGTAAAAGCTTTGTACTTCATTTCATGAAGACCTCGCTGTGCAGAATTGAATGTTAATTTAGGAATCAAAGGGTAAATAATTTTGAGTGATTTCCTGAAAATAAAGTCTTTAAATAAAATGTGAGTCGAGAGAGGATTTATTTCGTGACAGTTTTGTACTCTATCATAATCGATCGAAACCTTGCTGTGTGAATACTTTTCAATTGTAAGCTCAGAACTTTTAATTTAATTTGTGCAATTATTTGCGTTACAGCTTTGCACTCTACTTCGTGTAGACCTCGCTTTGCGGAATCTTTGCACCTATTTCGAAAGAAATTTGAAGAATAGTGTTAGTTAATTCAAGTGAGTTTGACTGACCTTATTGTCGTGAGTTTTATAATAGAAAGAAGCATTGCGCAATCATATCTCACTTGAGTGATCCCAAGCATTTCATATTTGGAAAATTAACGGTTCTCAAATAAAAATGATAGATTATAGATCCACAGACGGTTATATCTCACGCGAATTTCTTATTGCAAATTGCTTCGCATTTGAAGGCCTCCGTATCGTTAAAAGCAAGTATGTATTCCCACTCGGTCAAGAGGAACCCACTCTATTTAAAAAAGAAAAAGAATTATTCGTTATCTTCAATAATAGAGTTGTTAGGGCTATTTTTAATATCCTTCCAGCATTGGAACCGATGGTAAGAATCGGTTTCGATCTGCTGATTAGGAAATAGCAAACAGCAAATCTGAACTAAGTCTCAATAATAAATTGTATTGTTGAAACTGGTCGATATGCGACATTTATGTTAAATAAAAGTAAAGTCATAAATAATATTATTGAAGAATATATTAAAGAATATTAATGATGAAAGAATTATAAGAGAACAGAGAAATATTAAACTACTTATTGTAAGATCTACCAGTGTTGAGTAAAAAATGAAGCAATCTCTATTTATTCTCCTTGCATGTAGCAATTTAAAAGCAAAGTAATAATGGAGAATTTTTGTTGCAGAGAATTTGCTCCAACGATTCTTTGACTCTCGACGTCACAATGATTTGCCAATTCAGATAATTTTGATCTATTTTTCAGAGTCATTTGTTAGATTAAACAAAATGGCCGCCAATTTTTCGCGTGAATGTACATAATAACAAATTAACTGCATTATATCTTCTAATCTCAAGCAAGCCAGTTTTTTCAACAGAAAGGACAATAAATATGTTGCTCATAGCTTTTTTGTGCGATTCTTTGATTTTGAGCAATTAGTATGATTTTTGTAAACTAAATTGTTTAACAAATGCATAATGTTGCCAGTTTTCTGTAAAAGGATTTCGTTTTCTTCTGTATCATTTGGCAGTACATGTTTATTATTTGTACAATTATTTATAAAAATCAGTCGAAATTATAAACAATGTATAACAAACTCGCAGTTCGTTCATGTTTCTCTAAATGAAATTGTATTTCTATAACACATTCATCCACCCGCAATTCAGTATGAATTCTTTCGGATAAGAAACTCTTGATTTCATAAAAAACAATATGTAATTGTTTATTACATTTTTAAAAAAGAATAACTAATTGTTGAGTATTATTAAAAAATATCTATAGAGAGTTACTCGTACTAACAAGTCATTTTGAATTTATTGATTTGAAAAAACGAAATCTGCATGTTCAAAAATGGTAAGACAATGAATTTGTTTATTTAATTTCTGTTAACAATAAATTTTTTTATAACCAGCTATCATATCCAGAGTTATTTTTAACATATCTGAATTTAATTTAAAAAAAAACGAATTCCTTTTACTGAAAAATGATAATATTATGCATTTTTTAATTAGTTTTTTCAAACAAATAACACTAATTTTCTGAAATCAAAGAATCGCATAAAAAAGCTATGAGCAATTTATTGTCCTTTCTGTTAAAAAAAGAATCAAACCTATTTGAAATCGACGAATTTACGCATTCGTTTATAAAATATGTTTAAATAATTAACAAAGGGTCTCTGTTTTTTTCAGTCATCGAATTTTTCCTTCTTCAGATTTTCACTTGAAAGCATACATTTTTAGTAGCTATGTATCATTTTTACTGAAAATCCAATTATTTTTGATTAATTTATCTATAAAAATTGTAAGCAACTTTTTAAATGTCTGATACTGCTCGACATTATTCAAGGCAAGTTTCTCCACTAATTTTGTGTACTTTCGCAGAAATTGGATAAATTTCCACAATATGGCACCTTCGAAACTTTTTAGTTAATAAATTTTCATTGTTAAATAAAAAAAAATAAAAAAACTTTTTTTTAAATATGCCTCGACACTTTCTTAGAAATTTCATAGGCTTTAATTGAAAAAAATCAAAATCGGTCGAATAGTTTGGGCTAAAATCTCATTTGGCCCCATTGTGCGCTCCCGGCTCTCCTGAGTTAAACACGGCACCTGAAGATAACATTAAAACCTGCTTTTTTACTAAACCTACCCAAGGCTTATCTGAATAAGAATTCAATCTTATTCATAATAAAACATTGTATTATTGCCATAAATAGAATTTAAAATAATAGAAAAAATTACAAAACATTACAAAAAATTTAAGATAATTAAGAGAATTCAAGGTGAATCCAGAAGAATATAAAAAATGCAAGAGAATTTACCCCTTAATTCAGAAATCATTTAGAGTTCTACAAAATTGTGAGCAGAAATTTCAAAGTACAGTTGAAAGAGCATTTCTTTTTACAACTTAGTGTATAAAACGGATATTGCATCATCATCATCAATTTGTATGATTTGTATAATAAACCTGTTACATTGGTCTAAAAGATTGAGACGAATATTTAGAAGCGACCTTTCATCTTGATTTCTTGCAGAAAGGGCAGAAAATGCGGAGATCAGGTGATCAGAAGGTGATCAAGGATCAGAAGGTTTAGTGAAGGCAAAGGTGTAAAGGGTGAAAGTGAGTACTGTGAAGTGGAAATAAATTACCAAAATAAATTACGTTTGAAAGCTGAACGGAGAAACGTGTAAATTGTGGAGGAGTTCTGTTACCTAGGTTTTTGGTTTGAGGCAGAGGGGGACACGAACTGCAGGGGAGGAAAAGAATTAAATGAGCACGGGAAAAACGATGGAGATGAGAGAACAATATTTTTGTCCGCAGAACTAGAAAGTATAATTCTTACACCAGAACTACTGCATAGTCCTTACAACTTCACCAGTAGTATATGCATAGCGGGTATACTAGTATTCCTAAACTTCATATTGCTCCACGAAGGATACAAGTTTGTTGACGTGACAATGGTCGGCTTTACACCGACGAGTGGTAGGTTAGCTACACGCGTGTAGAGTTGTCGGGCGGAGAAAAACTTTCGCCCTGAAAATGTCGTGAAGGAAGGGTATCCAACTTTAATTTTGATGAGCTACGTTACCGACAGTTTCGATCAGCGGACGTATTTAAATGTTATGAGTTGGCAACACTTTTCCCGCGCTGTTTTCTAAGCGAAAGTTTCGCTCCCCGCAACAGTACTACGCACGCGTAACTAACCTTTCCCTCGTCGGTGTAAATCCGTTGGGTCGGTGTTAACGTGGATGGGACAAGTATGCATTATAGGCAAGAAAGGGTATAATAACAATTGGAGGATGAGTGTCTGGTGGTTTGACGCGTTGGTTTGGACGGTGTTGTTTTATGGAGTGGAGGTCCGGGATGGAATGAGTATAGGAAAGTGTGAACGATGCTTGGGAGATGTCTGAGATGGGTAATGGGGGTCAGCTGAAGCTGCCCAGGATGCATGTTAAGAGAAGAGTTAGGAAGAGAAAAAATGGTAACTAAAAAATTAGAGAGCCTAGAGGTTTGAAGAGAAGCTAAAAAGGGGAGGGAGAAGCAGAATAACTCAAGTATGCTTAGGCGAAATTCAGAACAATAAGGCGAGAGGGAGTTTGGGAAACTGAAGATGGGAGGAGGAAAGTAGAAAAATGAGAAGGGTTTGAAATATTTACGAGAAGGGGTTACGAAGTGGCAGGACATAGTTAGATATATTAATAAGACATAGAGAGGAGAAATAGAAAAAGATTATAGATGCAAAGTACAATAGATGGCATATGATGGTCGAAGGGTTGACGGAACCAGAATATTTGCAAAAAATAAAAAAATAAGATAAATGGAGTATGGTTGTACGAAATTGAGTTATTTTCGCATGTATTCGAGAGGTTTACGGGAGAGGAAGATGGGCAGTTGAGTGTGGATGATGAGCGTGTAAGATGGATTTTGGATCGTAATTGAGAGGAAGTGAGTTAGAAGAAGAAATTAGAAGAAGTGGGGGAAAGCAAGGAAGCAGGTCAGGGCCAAACGGGTACAAAATAAGATTAAAAATAAAAAAATTAAATTTTTGTGAAAAGGACAGAAAAGACGAATGAGGACATTGGACCCTATATATGGACAATGCTTTTTCCTTTATTGTAAAAAACAAGAATAAAAATTTTTAAAATTATAAAAACAAGGAAATAAGAATAAGTATGATTCAATTTTTATACATATTATAAATTTTAATGATATAAATTGATTGTAATACTACATGTTTCAGTGCAGCTTAGAATGCGACTTAAAGCAAAATACGAAACAAATATTAAAATAATCATGATAACTACAATTTGTGCTTTATTTTGCAATATTTGAATAAGCAGTCCTAGGCCGAGTTACATAAAAAATGTATTATATTAGGTATAAAAGTGTTGTGTATAATATAGAAAAGTTGAAATTTTAGACAGAATCGAGTGCGAAGCACGAGATGCGTGATGAGAATATGTTCGTTAAAGCTGAAGAGCTTCAACAAAAGGGAGTTCGCAAGTACAAAATTGCCATTGTTGGTCCGTTGACCTTTGATTTTAAAAGTTATGTGCACGAATGCGGAAGAAATTCAAAGACCAAGCGCGGTGTGGGATAGCCATCAGTTGCGGGCTGTAGGTGCCCTAAAACTCTCGAGCTGAGTTCTTTTAGCAAAAGAGAATTCACAATCGCAAAATTACAATGGTGGATGTTTTGAGACTTGATTTTGAAAGGTTTGCACAAGAATGTGCGGAAATATAAAGACCGAGCGCGAAGCCTGAGAATCAACAGTCGCGCGCCCTAGGCGCGCTAAAACTTGCGAGCCGCACGCATAGCGCGTGATGAGGGTTTGCCCGCATAGCGGGAAGATTTTTTTTTGTTGGGATACAAAGCAGCTGAGGGGTTCGTGAAAATTAAAAGCTATGGATATAAGATCATTCCATGAATATTCCTTCAAAAGTGACTGAAATTTAATATATAAACCCTTATAACAAGTGAGTCATGTTTTTCAAATTTTTCCGAAACCGGAGATTTTCCGACTTTTTAATTAGTGTTAATTATATTAATTGATTTGCTTTTCGAGTATATAGATAATGAAACATTAATATTCTGGTATTCCGAAAATTAAATACTCTAGAAAGATCAGTTTATTTTAATAGCGATAAAGTCAATTAGTGTGAATAGAGCAAGGTAAATTGATAAGGTATGCAAATGACTCCTCTTGCTACATTTCGGTGACACACACTATTTACAAATGTCGCAATATTATAGCCGTTCATTGTTTTAAGAGCGTTAAAAATATTACATTTCCATTAAATTTTTTCATTTGACAGTTCTCTTCTCGTTTCTATAACATTTTTATCATTATTTTTATAAAAAATACTGTCATAAGCTTTATTTCATTTGAAAAAATTGTTTTAGAATTTTTTGGATCCTATTAATAGCTCTGAGAATCAATTTTCTTACTTTTTGAGTTTAAAGAAATTCAAACTCAAGACAAAAAATGTTTACTTTCTCAGAGACCATTTTTTATTTATTGAGAAAGAAGCCTTAAAATTTTTGAAACAAGGTATTATTAATTACTCTATTGTACGCCCTATACTATCTGCGAATTCTTGTAAGATAAAGTTTAGGGGCCTTTCGATAAAAAGTAACTACTTTTTATCGGTAAAAGGATTTTTTAGCATTAATTATTATTATTATTATATATATATATATATATATATGTGTGTGTGTGTGTGTAGATTTATTAAATTACTATATTGACCTATAGAATTAAAGACAATAGCCATCGTGAGGACCAGAGTGTCAAGATCTACATTTTTTCCCCTAAAAGAGAAAAAAAAAATTACTGCGTGCTAACGAAGACTATGGTTAACAGTGCAACTAACGGGTACTTTGGCCTTTCATTAGAATATATGTAAATTATCGATATATTATCGATTTGATTATAGTGTATCAACTATAATAACTATATAACTATAATTTCTCTGATTTTGCTCTTAACTTTAAATAAACAGATTTTGTTTAAATTAAAAAACTTAGAAAGTATTTTTAATAGAGACGTGGTCTCCAAATTTGGTAGATTTTCTGAGTCTAGTTTAGAAGAAACAGATGAACTTCAGACAATATTAAAATTTTCAAAGTAGTTTTTTTTTAGAATGGTTTAAACTGGTTTTTAAGAGATTTCTGTTCATATAAGATCTCGATAAACTTTTTATAATATTCCTATAAATTGCATAGAATTTAACACGAATGATGGGTTTTTATAGAATTTCTAAGATTTAAAGATGATTTCCAATATTTCAGTTGACATGTCATTTTTAATAATTTTCTTGAATTTTGAAAGATTTAAAAGGATTTCATAAGATGCTTAAGGTTTTTGGATATTTAAAAAGATTGCATGGGAATTTAGAGGATTTCAAATATTGAAAAATTTCTAACATGATATTTAAGGAACCTTATCCAGTTTTTCAGGATAACTTAATTGATTTACCAGAAACTCAAAGAATTTAATAGTTCTTTAGATATTTGAAGAGCTTTCAAGGAATATTATCAGACTGTCTTGAATTTTTAATTATTTATTTGACAGAAATGAGAGCTTTCAAAGGATTTCTAGTGTATCAAACTATTTTTAAATATTTTTAATCGATTTAAAGAATGAAAATGGATTTTAAAGGATGTCAAAAAAGTTGAAATATTTTAGGGTTTTTCCAAGAATTCCAAAGAATTTTCAAAACAAAAAAAAAATGTTTGGGGTTTCAAGGGATTTTATTGAATTTCAACAGACTGAGAAGATTTAAAGTAACATTATAATATTTCAGTGCCTGGCAAAAAAATGTCGAATAGATAATGAAAGAAAAAGGGTGCTTGCGCCATCTCTGAGAAGATAGTGAAAAACTTTCGGAATTACAATAATTCCAAAAATTCAAGAAGTAGAAACAACCCACAGAATTCAATAAATTCAAATAATAAGAAGAATACAAACCATTCAAATAATTAAAAAAAAAATTAAATTTTCAAGAAAAAAAAGATTTATTCTTTTTTGTATCTAGGAGCATTTTAATTTATAAATAAATACAGGCAGAACCTAATAATTTCGACATATCTTCCAGACTAATGGTATTTTTCTATTACTCTTCCCTTTGGTCTGGAAGATCTTGAAATTATTAGGCCCTGTCTATATTTATCTATAAATTAAAAGAATTATAATAATTGAGAAGCATAAAGGATGCATAGTAATTAAAGGTATTCAAAACAATTTAAAGAATTCAAAATAATTGAAAGAATACAAAAGACTTCAAAAAATACTTTGGAATCAGAAATTTCAAACGAATACAAGGTAGCTAAAAGAATTGGAAAAACTAAAAGATTCCACATAATTAAAAGGAGCCAAAAAATTAAAATAATTAAACAAAAATTAAAACAATTTAAAGAATTCAAACGAATTAAAAGTATTCAAATAAATTAAACGAAGTAAGAAAAAATTAATTGATGACAAAGAATAGAGGGAATTTTAAAGAATTTAGAAAGTATAAAAAAACACAGAGGGCTAAATTTTTTAAAAGAATTTACAGAGTTTTAGGATTCCAAATAATTTATAGAATGTAAAAAAGTCAAAAGAATCGAAAAAAATTAAAAGGATACAAAAAACCGAAATAAATTAAAGAAGTCAAATGATTGTTGAAAAATGTACCGAATTTGAAGAATTAAAAACAATTTACAGAGTTTAAATAATTAAAGAAGTGCAATGAATTCAAAAGAATTAAAAGAATGGGGATGTTGCATGAAACAATTTAAGCATATTTTTAGAAACTTGAAGCAGTATATAAAGTTACGGGGAAAAGAAATTTTTTTTTGATTACTAATACTTGACAAAAAAATCTCTGGTTTACGTCTGTTTGGTTACATTCAAACAGACGTGACGTAACGAAGCTATACAACTGACCACCAATGGGACTGCTTTAGGTGCCATGTTACTTTTCAAAATTTTGACTAATAAGGTTTTACGGCCGCCGCGGCTTTCTTTTTGACAACTGATCCAGCTAATTATATAAGCTAACCCATCAATACCTTAAAACGAGAAAACAAAAATAAAATCCGAATTAAGCGGGGTCAAACAAATAAAAGAAGAATGGATTTGGAAATCAGCGAATTTCATTGAGAAGGAAGATTATTAACAAAGAAGTGTTTTGTGGCTAGATGTGATTCAGGCAGGATAAAAATACGAATAAAATTTTTATTCTTTTACCGCAAAACATACAAATAGGTTGACAATGGGCAGAAGCTATTTGGTCAGACTATTTCAATTATTGACATTTATACATTAAAATGCATGTTTAGAAACCATTTTTAATAATTTTTTTAAATTTTCATAACTTAGGTAAAAATTTACGAAATTTAAATTAGACCAAAATCCAAATTAAAAATCCCATTTAACCAACGTTTCAGTACTCGTACGGTACCCTTATCAAGGCAAGAAAATTTTAAGTGGTAGAAATTGACAGCACCCACGAACAGGTGCTCTCTCTTTGATACCTGAGAATCGAATGAGGGTCAGTAGGCCAATCTGTTGTAAACACAATATAAATATCTGTCACAATTACATCAGAAATGGAGAAAGTAAAAGAAAAACAGAATTCATGAAACAGCTACGTTATATGTAATTAATCATATTAGCATAACTTTTGTTCAACCCATCCAAATCGGGTTTTAAATTAATAGATAACTTTTTTGTTTTTTAATATAAAGCATTTCCATGAATTCCCGCTTTCTCTCATTACTTTCAATATGCAAAATTTGAACACTATCCCAGTCAAACTCATGGTCAACATCAACAAATGCCTTTGTATGTCGGGCAAGAACACTCTTATAACAGCGTCCCAAACGAACATCACTTTTGTGCTCCTCTATCCTAGTATAAAAACCGGTACTCGTTTATGTCAAAAAGATTTTATTGAAGGGATAGTTTTTATTATGGAGTCAACTTATTTTAAATTTAATGAATCTTTCTATAGACAGAAGTCTGGTACTCCCATAGGTTCAGTCATTTCTCCGATTTTGGCAGAACTAGTGATGGAAGATTTGGAGCTTTTTATTTTTGGGAAATTAGTTAGGAATATCCTTTTTCTGAATCATTATCCAAAGGAGTTAATTGAGAAACATATTGCAATTAGAGTTCAACAAATCAAAAACAAAGACATTAATAATTTGCTTGTAGATAATCAGAGAGAATTAAATGGAATATGGTTTGTTTAATACTTTTGTTCTTCCATTTTTTGGTCAAATTTCTAAAACTATTGAACTCATGTTAAAAACACTTTAAATTCATACTATTTTCCGCATTCCATTTAAAATGGATTCGGTGATAAATTTTTGCAAGGATCCTTTCGATAATTTTGAAAAGGGTGGTGTTGTCTATAAGATCACTTGCAGGATCTGTGGGATGAATTACGTGGGACAAACTGGCAGACTTCTTAATACTAGGATAGAGGAGCACAAAAGTGATGTTCGTTTGGGACGCTGTTATAAGAGTGTTCTTGCCCGACATACAAAGGCATTTCTTGATGTTGACCATGAGTTTGACAGGGATAATGTTCAAATTTTACATAGTGAAAGTAAGGAGAGAAAGAGGGAATTCATGGAAATGCTTTATATTAAAAATCAAAAAAAGTTATCTATTAATTTAAAAACCGATTTAGATGGGTTGAACAAAAGTTATGCTAATATAATTAATTACATATAACATAGCTGTTTCATGAATTCTGGTTTTCTTTTACTTTCTCTATTTCTGATGTAATTGTGACAGATATTTATATTGTGTTTACAACAGATTGGCCTACTGACCCTCATTCGATTCTCAGGTATCAAAGAGAGAGCACATGTTCGTGGGTGCTGTCAATTTCTACCACTTAAAATTTTCTTGCCTTGATAAGGGTACCGTACGAGTACTGAAACGTTGGTAATGCAAATTTATTTTTTTTTTGTGTTTTTTAAATTTATTTTATTGTAATTTGATGGTCATAAAAATGAAAAAGACGAAAGGAAGTAAAAAATAGAAGGAAGGGGATGTGGTTGGCTGCCTTCTCATTTTTCTTTCCTCTTTTTTATTTTTTTTCCGAAAATTTTATTTTATTTTTTCAGATTACAATAGAGTTTTTTTTTGGTTTTCGTTTATCCCTTGTGGTCCAAATTTGGTCGTTGGAGTCTTGTTTTGTTTAACAGGATTTTGCAATAACTTAGGTAGTTTAAATTTTTCCGCGAAGAATGACGTGCAAATATATAGCCAATCTATGCGTTTGGCTAAAAATGCTGCGAGCGGATGGCATATTCAAACTTTATTAAGAAAAAAATATGTTTCTTCTTCAAAAAACGATTCTTTCTTCTTAGAATATAATACGAGGGTGGATTGATAAGTTTCCGGCCTGACCAAGAGATGGCGCCACTAGGCCTACCTTGAGGTGGCGTTCGATAGTACCATCCTTAGATAGCTTGTAG
>NC_046657.1:81780321-81786830 GCF_010883055.1 Belonocnema kinseyi
TGTATCAGCCTTGGAGGAGATTATGTTGAGAAATAAACAAAAAAATTCTTAAAAACGTTGTTTTTCTTGGTCAGGCCGGAAACTTATCAATCCACCCTCGTAATGAGATACAAAAGAATCAAAATATCTTTTTATCTTATGTATTGGAACATCGCCATTGAAAAAAATTAATGTAATCCCAACCAGTTCAAATAAGTAAAATAATGCAGGGAATTCAAATAAATGAAAGGAATAAAATGATTTCAAAGGTATTAAAAATAATGCAAATAATTCGCAGAAATAAAAGAATTGAAAAGACTTCTAATAATTAAAATAATTTCAAAGAATTAAAAAGAATTTGATGAATTCACAGAAACGACCTGCATATTGGTCTTCCTAATTACCAAGAAATTAAATTGAATTTGCACCTAGGATGTAGGCACACTTGTCTAGTAGGGTGGGACGAAAAAAACAAATTTTAGAACTTAAACGATTAAGGCCTTCTAAGGGACTAAGGACTTTACTGTGAAAAAAAATACAATTTTAAAATGTACAGAAACTTCGGGAGAATTATTTCAGATATTTGAGGCTTTTTCACTCATACAAAGGCACTAGAAAAATGTTTCGCATTCTAGAAAATTCTTAAATGTAAGCACATTAAATTGTTGATGAATTGTTGAAAAACTGAGTTTTGTGTTTTTTTTTCTTCAAGTTATTTATTTTCAGTCACGTGTAATTTTTTTCTAGAATATGTGAATGAGTAGAAAAGCCTTAACTATCAGAAATAATTCCTCCGACATTTATATAGATTTTAAAAATGTTTTTTGAAAAGAGGCTTCTACTAAAGATAGGTTATTTCCTACAAAAATTTCATTAAAGAACTGTCAGAATTCTTAAATTCCTTAAAGAAAATGAAAAATTAAAACATATGCTAATATTAAATCTATGGAAATGGTAATATTTTCTAACACATTTTCATAAGTCGCGCTCAGAAGACCTTAAACAATCGACACCGAATAATACGGGCCACATTAACCACTTCAGTTTCACAATGAAAAACTATCATAGAAGGCGAAGAAAGCTAATAAATGGTAAGTGTTTCAAATATGAATGAAAAGTAAAAAGAAGTAAGAAACGATGACGTTAGTAGCTTTAAAAAAAAAATTGCTGATCCTGTTATATTGTCTCAAATATGGCTAAGAGTAGCTGTTGTTGCTCTTTCAGGTTAGGATATATTAAAAACTAATAAACTTCTGTTTTACATAGTTCCCCTCCTTAGAATATTTCCGCTTGCATATTTGTATCAAATCTTATCCTTATTATTTGTTATTGTTATTATTTCTACTTTCTGCGATAGCACATTTAGGAAGTGTTACCGAAGAAATGATCGAAAGCGAGAGTGCAAGCGAGACAGAAAAACGAGAGAGAGAGAGAGAGAGAGCGTGAACGCATCTTAGTCTAATTATGCTGTCACTTAACCATTACTTATAATCTTTATGCTTCTCATCTCCCGATTTCCTTCCTTCTCTATCTCTTGTTCTCGCATTAAAGTCCCCATCTATTATAAGTCAAATCTCTCCTTCATTTTCTTTCATTATTTCTTTAGTCTCATTGATTTCTCCTGTATATCACCGTTCACATAAACCTTCATTATCTTTCACTTGTTTTCATCCATCTTTACCTCTTCTACTATTAATCCTTCTTCCTTTTCTTTCATCTCTTTCATATCTTTCCCTGTTATACATTTGTTTCATGCTCCCATCGCCATTTCTCCGATTGCTCTGCCTTATTTATTCTTCCTCTTTGCATTTTCAACTTGGCACTTATAGCATCTTGGCAACCTTCCCCCTACTCCTTCCTATCTCCTTTTATCTACCTACGTCTCAAAAATTATTATTACATCCCAGTGTGTCAAATTTCTCATAAACTCCCTATCCTTCCTCACCAGTCCAGCTATATATCAGTGACATACCCTCCATTCCTCCCAACATTCATTTCGCGTCTCTTTTTTTTTCTTACTTCCGGCACCTCATCTGTTAATATCTCTTCCTTTTATTTATCTCAATCGCACCACACTCCGTCTATCTGTATTCTCCCATACTTAACCCATGTTCTTCTTCCCTTCTCTCTTTCCGCTTCCGCTTCCGCTCTTTTCTTTAACTTATACTGTAGCTATCTTTTTACCCATGCCAAATCAGCCTCTATTCTCTCTAAGCTTCTATATAACATCCTCTTCTTTAACAGCATTACCCTCTCATGTTCCTATTCCTTTAGTTTCATCAGTGGCATTCTCTTCCCACTTCCCTTTTCTCTCTTCCCTTCCAAAACTTTGCACTTTTCTATCCCTACCTTAGCATCAATCCTTTTGAGTACTTCTTCCACACCTTCCTTCTGCTTCTTTTCCTCTAATAATAGATTCTTTATGACTATGATTCTGTTTCTTTCTTCCCTCTCCTACTTTTATATTATTTGTTGTATTTCCTCTGTCTTTCCCTTTCCGCATTCCTATTCTTCACCCCACCAAACTACCGGTTTGTGCTTTTTATTTTCTGTATCTTACCTTGCATCTCCTCTACCTTTTGATTAGTATCTTTCTGTTTTTCGAGTTGTTGTTCCAATGTCTACATCCCCTTCTCTAACTTTTCCCTGACTTATTCCCATTTCTTCATTTCTTTACTAAGTTCAGACATTTCCCGCCTGATTTCTTTCCTTGATTCCTCTCCCCTTTTCTCCGGCTTTTCTTCAAAAATTCCCATTACTTCTATCAATATTTCGTAAATCTCTTTCAATCACGAGAACCCGAGATCAGCGACGAAGAGTAACATGACTCCTGCTTCACTTTCACCCACAGCGGAATCATGAAGAATCCAGAAAACTGAGGATGGAAGTGAACGAAGGCAGGAGTCACTGCAGTCAGGACAACGAAGGATCCTGCTCACGAAGTTCTTCTAAAATTCCTCTCCTGCCAATGCAAGAAAGGATACAGCACTGCATGCGGCTGCAGAAAAGAGGGTTAAAGTGCTATTCAATTTAGATAATGATAGAAAGTAGTGGGTTTTTCTGGAACATTTAACTTTTTGTCCACTTTTCAATTAGCATCATGCAGTTATTAAATTAGAGATAATATATTGAGTTGATTAAACAATTTATTTATGTTGTAATTAATGTGCAATTCGAATATGACTAGAAAGTTGAGGGTTTTTCTGAAATTTTCAAATATTTCTTTATTTTTCTCTTAAAGCGAGATAATAATTATTTCAATTCAGCGGAAATATTTATTGAAACAGAGTATTATTGTTTATAAGTATATTATCCCTTATCAATGCAAGACAGTTGCAACTTCTTCTCCAATTTTTCCCTTTTTTCATTTAGAAAAGTAATATATAATGCAAGTTAACAATTAAAGTTGTTTAAACTATTTATTATCGTTTATAACTGACAGGTATTATTTGACATCTTAGTAAGAAACAGATAATTAACATCAATAATAAATTGAATATAAAAAGGTAAAAATATGAAATGAATTATTAGAGCTAAATTGGTATGTTTTTCCTAACCCTCAGTATTATCCTGACGTGGCACCAGCCAATTATTACCTATTTTGTTCTCTTGTCAATCATTTGAATGAAAAAACATTTTATTCAAATGTGGCTATTAAAATTAATAAATTTGTTTGCCTCATAAAAACAACCCTTCTTCGAACGAGGAGTAATAAAGCTGACATAAAGATAACTAAATTTTGTAGAACTAAATAGTCAATTTATCATCGATTAAAGATTATTTTTTGTGTTATTAAAATTACTTTGAAATTCATGTTAAAAAACATTACTTATCGAAAATTCCACTATCCTTTTTATTTCTAAAAATATATCTATAAAGAAGAAAGGAATTGTTCGAAATACGATCCTCATCAATTCTTATTTATTATTTGTTCAAAACTAAGAAGGCAATAAGAGATAAACATTTAGAAAAAACCGAAACGCTCTAGCACTTATCTAAGAGAAGAAATTTATAAAAAATAATTAATTTGTTGAAAACTTTTTTTAATCTAGCATTAATTAACTTTCTAGCATTATCATAGATGAAGATACTTATAAACATTAATAAATTATGTAAACAATTGATGTAAATATATATGTATCAGTATAAAGTAGTAGATTGTATTTCAGAAACAATCTATATTAAAAGCCGCAAATAAATCATAAGTAGTGCCAAAGGCTCGCAAAACCCATTTTTCCAATAATAGTGTTTTTTTGGGACCCTATAAAATATACCTATGGAAGCGGTATTCAAGAAATGATACTTCTTCAAATTCTAGGGCTAGTTTTGAAAAGAAATGTTAAGTTTGAACTTGCAATAGATAATATTGACGATTCTGAATAAAATGTATGAAAAAATCTTTTTTTCTTGTGGGGAATACGTGTAAAAGTTCATGACGTTTTCGCTACCTCCCAATAGGATTTTATTTCAAAAGAAAAAAATTCATTCATTATTGTGTGGATTTGAACAAATTTCGAGGCGATGAGGATAGTAATTCATATTAAAAATCTGTCGATTGCGCGGGCACATTCTCATCGCCTCTGTTGGATCTCCCGCTTTGTGCTCAATAATAGGTTACCTTGCGCTTCGCACTAGGATATTTATTCTTTGTACTTGGAATGCTTAAACGAAACATTATCAAAAAATCTCTTTTAGATTCCAGTATTTATATCCGTCTTCATATCATGATTTTTCGTCGTAATCAAGTATAGTGAAAGATTAAGTAGTTCAAAGTTTTTTAGGCTTCGAGGGACACATTTTCATCGTGACACGCGCGATATGCATTCGATTTCTGACAGACATTTTTATATCTTTATTTATTTTCTGAATTACCTTACAACAAAAGGGTTCAACCCTTTCTTTTGGATAAAACAAAATATCCTGCCAGTCTTTCTTTAGATATTTCACCTATTTCACGTCTTTTGGCATAATATTGGAATTTTTTATTTTTTCATATCGGTTATAATAAAAAATAAGAAACAAGGAGTTCTATCAAAAAATATTAAAAAGAAATCCAAAAAATTTTCACCGCATTTTGCGTACTCTATTGACTTACAATTTGAATTTTCGAGTGTGCATATATTATTCTGCATCCTTTGGATTAAAGTTTGAATGTTGTGGTGTTAAATTTCGGACAACTCTAATAATTTGATTTTCATAAATGATGAGAATCTAAAACATTTTCTAATGTATTTTTAAACCATCCCCATATAAGGCATTTTTCGAATGCTTCACGACGCGGTTCTTAAGTGTACGCTAGATTTCAAAAGGTTACAAGATATTTCTAAGCATATGTCTAAAGATATTTCTGAAGATATTCAGAAATATTTCAAATATTTTAAATTAATTAAATTTCAAACCTCCCCTAAGGGCAACCTTATAGTTGGGAAGAAGGTTTAGGCGTGCCTGACATAAGGATTGTAGTATGATAGAAGGGTAAAAGAACCTAGCTAACACGGGGCTTCTGGATCCTTGGGTCCCCTGGGTCGAGTTCCCTTCCGAACTGATCTCCAGTTTTTGGAATCGGGACAGGGATGACCTACGGCACGCTCAGCGACCAAGAAACATTCCTCCGTTTGTATGGTTGCCTACGAACGGATATTCATTGAGTATCTCGCTCAATGTGACCACCCGGTTACAAAGTGTCCTAACGGGCTTTCGAAGACACCAGACGACCTACCCGAGTAACTGAAGAACGGAAAAACTCAAGGATTTGTGTTCCAAAAATATATTTTTAACAATCCAGAATGTTACAATTCCTGCAACGCGGTAATAAGGGCACATAATTAGACTATTAAAAATGCAAAAAACTTATTTTCCCACAAAGTGGCGGTTACGCCCTTTAGTTTTTCAGTCCTTCAATTAGTCTTATTTTTTCACGCGGGGCTTCGCAGCAGCGGACCTTCTATGTCCTTAGCTACTCGTGCGAACGAAATAGAATACGCAGAATCAAAATTTAAAGAAGGAGAAGAAATGGGGGTCGACGAAGGGGGGGCGGGAGGTCCCTAACGTGTCGTACATAACTCTTTACTTCCAATCTGTCTTTCCGACAAGCCAAACTCGGATTGCGACCGTGTCTAGCTCTTCCGGAAGCTGAGGGATTGACGGTCCCTCTGAATGAGGCTTTGGAAACGGGAGCAGCTAATAAGACAGCCAAAAATGAGAAATGCAGAAACGGTTTCCTAAAAAGCAGACTGAAGAAGAAAGCGCATCAGGCAAGTAAAGTAACTGCGGACGCTACAACATTGGTGGCCATAACGCCGATAACCAGCACTACGGTTAGGTGAGGTAGACCTCCTTCTGGAGATGAGTGGTTTTTGTATTTGTTGCTGCTCACCTAGCGGCTAAAGATGGCTATATAAAGCTGTGTTCGAGACAAGGTTCAAGACATTCCCGAGTCAGTTTTGTCCGGTGTGATGGTGCATTGTCATCGAGAAAAATCACTTTTTCATGCCTAGTTTCATATTCTTGGCGATTTTGGCGCAGAGCAC
>NC_046657.1:81786930-81788140 GCF_010883055.1 Belonocnema kinseyi
ATTATGTACACCTGGAAAACATAACCTGAAAATCGACGTATGCATGAAATTAAGAATCACGCAAAAGATCAAAATGGCCAATTTCTTCAATTTCTTTCAAATGGGGAGCAAGATATAAATAGAAGACCACCGAAGTCTTCCGAAACCTTCAGATCGGTAATCATCGTACAGCAGAACTCCGAGGTCGAATCGTGCATTTTCGGCTTACATACGAAATCACAGTGGTAATCATGCACTTTCTGTTTTGCGGCTCCCAAACGGTAGGTATGGTGGGGTTAATTTCCATCCACGATCTGGCAGCTCTGGAGCAAGATATAAATAGAAGACCACCGAAGTCTTCCGAAGCCGTCAGAGCGGCAATCATCGTACAGCAGAACTCCGAGGTCGAATCGTGCATTTTCGGCTTACATACGAACGCACAGTGGTAATCATGTACTTTCTGTTTTGCGGCTCCCAAACGGTAGTTATGGTGGGGGTAATTTCCATCCACGATCTGGCAGCTCTGTCAGTGTGTCAGCACTCCCTTGTGCTTTCTCTGCGCAGCATGAAGTGAGAAGTCCCGGTATAAGCATCTGCCACCCTTCTGAGAGGTGTGGATCCTCGTAAAAAAAATTCCATTTCTTTCACGATATACACTGGCTTCTGTGTTTTTCCTGTTCTTGGAGCCATCTGTAAACCAGTTGAATCAGTTGTCTTCATCACTGCGCAGGTGTGCCTTAACGTCAACCCATTCCTCTTAAGTGGATAGGCTACCTCGATACTTCTTTTCGAAGAGGTAGCGGCGAGTGGACATTTTCTCCCCAAGCATGCTCAGTGTCGGCTTCCTAGTATGTCGATCGGTATCCACACTACGGCCGAGTTACTACTATTGTTTACCATATTTAACCTCCAATCCGCCTTCACAGTCACGGCCTTAATGGTGAGATTTAAGGGCTTCAAACCTATTAGTGCCCCTAGAGACAACGTAGGTGACGACTTCAAGGCACCAATGATGCTTCTCAGAATCTCTCAATCTTATCCATAACTCATATGATATTGACTCCTAGATATTTAGCTCGTTCTTTGCTTCCCAGTTGTTGTCCTCCCAATTGCAATGCACTCTTGGTTCCCCTCTTACCAGGTGTATACATATGAAACCGGTATTGCCATCTAGCGGCCAGTAGGCACACTTGTAGGCACTGTCGGAACTTACCATTTGTGCTAATTGGCG
>NC_046657.1:81788240-81792446 GCF_010883055.1 Belonocnema kinseyi
TAATAATCAAATACATAACTGAACAAAAAAAAAATTTTTAATTGTTTTCAACATGATAGTAAAATTTTAAATAAAAAAAATTACATTTTCATCCAAAAAGCTAAACAAAGATTACTTTTCTACCAAGAAAGAAAAGTATTCAATAAAATACAAAACATTCTGACTAAAAACGATCGCTTTTAATTTAAACATAGAATAGTTAAATTTCTGGTTAAAAAAAATTAATTTTTAACCAAAAGGAAAATAAATTTTCTACAAAATAGTTACATTTTCAGAAAACAAATTTATCCAACTAATTGATGAATCAACAACAAAAAAAAAAATATTAGAAAAAAATTTTAAAATTCTTTGAAGTCGCTCGAAATTATTGAAATTAATTGAAAATTCGTTGGAATGTTTTTAAATATCCTGAAAAATTCTGAATCCTTTAAAACCGCTTAGAATTTTTGAAAGCTCTTGAAAATTCCTTACAAGTTTAAAAATACCTTAAAAGCTTTCAAATCCTTTAAACTCTCATACTGAATTATTGAAATCAATTGAAAATTCCTTGGAATCTATTAATATATCCTAATATATATCAAATCCTTTAAAACCTCATATTAAATTACTGTCAAAAATTGAAAATTCCTTGGATCGTTTTAAAATACCCTCAAATATTTCGAAACCTTCAAACTATTTTGAAAGACCTTGGCATCTTTTAAAGATTTCTAAAGTACTTTGGAATTTTTTTAAATAAACCTGCTAAAGTTGTTAAAATTCTTTGAAATTCCTTTAAATTATAAAAATAAGTTGAAAATTCCTTAAGATCTTCCAAAACATCATCAATATTAAAAATCCTTAAAAACCTTTTAAAATCTTTAAAAAAATTTTAAAGCTCTTGAAAATACCTTACAATTCAATAATTTATTAAAGCGCTTAAAAATATCTTGAAATTTGAAACATACCCTGAAATATTTTTGGAAATGTCAAGGAATTTTTAACTGATTTCCATAATTTATAGGAATTTCAAAGAATTAATCCAATTTTAAAAGGGTTATTTAAAAAAATTTTAAATACTTTAGAAATCTTAAAAAAAAAAAAAAAGTTGTAGGTGTTTCAAAATGTTTTAAAGGATTTGAAAATTTTTAGAGAATTTTAAAAGATTGCAAGGAATTTTCAATTGATTACAGTAATTTAATATGACATTTTAAGGGATTTGATATATTTTAGGATATTTTAATAGGTTTCAAGTCATTTTCAAATTATTTTAATAATTTAGTTTGCTTTTTAAGCTTTTTAAGGATTTTAAATATTTCAGGGTATTTTTTAAATTTCAAGGAACTTTCAAGAGCTTTGAAAAATTTAAAAGATTTCAAAAGAATTTTAACGATTTTAAATATTTGAGCATATTTTTTAAAGGCATTTTCAATTGATTTAAATAATTCATGAGATTTTTAAGGATTTGAAAGCTTTTAAGGTATTTTTAAACTTGTAAGGAATTTTCAAGAGCTTTCAAAAATTTTAAGCGGTTTTAAAGGATTCAAATTTTTTCAGGATATTTTAAAACATTCCAACGAATTTTCAATTAATTTCAATAATTTCGAGCGATTTCAAAGAATTTTAACGTTTTTTTTCTCATATTTTTTTTAGTTGATGATTCATCAATTAGTTGGATAAATTTGTTTTCTGAAAATGTAACTATTTTGTAGAAAATTTATTTTATTTTTGGTTAAAATTTAATTTTTTTTTAACCAGAAATTTAACTATTCTATGTTTAAATGAAAAGTGATCTTTTTTAGTTAAAATTTTTTGTATTTTATTGAATACTCTTCTTTCTTGGCAGAAAATTAATCTTTCTTGTCGAAAGTTTAACTATGATTAAACATTAATTTTTTGTTCAGAAAATTAGTCTTCATGGAAAATAAATTTCTGTTGTGCAAAGTTCATGCATTTTATTAGAAATGCCTTTTTTTAGTATACAATTTAGCTTTTTGGATGAGAATTTCATATTAAATTATTGTAATCAATTGAAAATTCCTTGCAATTTTTTTAAATTCTCTAAAATTTTTCAAATACTTTACAATCTTTTGAAACACCTACAACTTATTTTTTTTAAGATTTATAAAGTATTTACATTTTTTTAAATAACCCCTTTAGAATTGGGTTCATTCTTTGAAATTCCCATAAATTATGGAAATCAGTTAAAAATTCCTTGACATTTCAAAAAATATTCTCAAATACTTAAAATCCTTAAAAATATTTTTAAATCTTTGAAATTTGTTAAAGCGCTGGAAAATATCTTGAAATTTGAAACATCCTGACATATTTCAAATCCTTAAAAAGCTCAACTAAATTATTGAAATAATTTGAAAATTACTTGAAATCTATGAAAACATCTTAAAATATATCAAATGCCTTAACATTTCATATTAAATTACTGTAATTAATTGAAAATTCCTTGAAATCTTTTAAAATTCTCTACAATTTTTTAAATCCTTTAAAATCTTTTGAAATACCAAGAACTTTTTTTTAAAGATTTCTAAAGTATGAAACATTTTTTTAAGTAAACCATCTAAAATTTGTTTAATTATTTGAAATTCCCTTAAATTATAAAAATCAGTTGAAAATTCCTTGACATCTTTTAAAATATTCTCAAATATTTAAAATCCTTAAAAATGTTTTGAAATCTTTTAAATTTTTAAAAAGTTCTTGAAAATTCCTTGAAATTTAAAAAACTACCCTGGAATATTTTAAGTCCTTTAAATTTCATATTAAATAACTGCAACATTTTGGAAATTCCTTAGAATCCTTTCAAATTCTCTCAAATTTGTCAAATCCTTCTGAATCTTTTGAAATACCTAAAACTTTTTTTGAGATTTTTTAATTACTTTGAAATGTTTAAACATAATCCTTCTTAACATTTTTAACTCTATCAAAGTCTTTAAAATTATAAAAATAAGTTGAAAATACCGTGACATTTTATAAAAAATCCTGATATATGGAAGTTTTTCCATAAAAAATTAATAATCATAAATAAATTGAAAGCGTTCAAAATTTAAAAGTATTTTTTCAAAAAAAAAATGTATATTATTTTATAATTATATACAAAAATGTATATCATACTGTATATTTATATTTTGCTCTTTTCCACACCACCACAGAGGTAGATTCGTCGGCGCGTTTTTTTTAAGGTGGTTTCCCCAGTAGGCCTAATCCACCATCAAAACCAAATATTTACAAATTTAAAATATTTACACATTTACAAGAGTATTCCTAATCCTGAAGTCATTACAACTTTATAAACACTTTAAAAATTCAACACGAAATCAATACAACAATTACAAGCTAATCGAAACAAATTTAACAATAAATCAAATAAAGAAGTCACGAAATCTTTTTTCATAAAAATCTAAATATACGTATTAAAATTCTGTATCGTTTCCTGCGCAAATTCGAAGCAATTGTCCTACCGCCTGAGCTGTATTCTCTGTCGTCGCGTACAGGATATCATTTGACATGCTATGTAAATGTTTTTGAGTAATTGGCATTTTTAAAGCTGTCTGTTTAGTCGATTTTAAATTGAAACGCAAAATACAAATTGAATTTACAGTGTCGTTTCCTAATCCATTTCTTTTAATGCTCTTTGCGTCGGGAATGATGGAAAATGAACGTTCTGCTTCGGCATTAGAATGAGGAAGAGTTCGGACGTATTTAGAAATGGAACGAAGCTCAGGGAACGCAATCTCATTGGATTTATTACACATACATGATATTTTAGTCCACATTTCATCAAAGCTCATTTGCTCCAGGGATTTTTTACAATTTTCATCAATTTTGAATAATAATTCCCATTCCCGAAGCAAAGAGTTCAACCATTTTGGGTCAGTTAATCCTACTTCATGGCATAACTTCATCAAGGAATGAAATGAAGCAGGCCGGTCTGGTTCAAAAAGTGCAGTTTCTCCCCTTAAAACAGCAATGTTTTTAAAAGTTGCATTCCTAATGGGAAGATTCTCGCGCATTCTCTGGCAAGCTATTACGTGGAATTTCAAACAATTTTCTTTGAACGGGGAAATTGCACTTTCCGACATTTCACCACTTGAAAGCTGCTCAGTTAGGTACTTTTCGCACTCTGCACCCAATTTGATTTTTGATCTGTGATTTCTTTTGTTCGAAAAATCAATCGTCTCAATACCACAAGATTGTAATGCAGAAGGCTCAATAAAA
>NC_046657.1:81792546-81793621 GCF_010883055.1 Belonocnema kinseyi
TTTCTTAAAATTTCATCAGCCTTTGCAACTTTTTCTGATGCTTGTTCCATGAAGAATTTAAGTAGAAAATTATAATTTTCAATTAATTGTCGCACACAAGGGGGGCGCGAAAGCCAACGTGTTGGCGCTAATTTCTTTAAACATTCAACGTGTCCTAAAAGCGTTAGCATCATTTCCCTGAAAATCGCGGTTCTTTTAGGACTAGAATTAAGAAAAGTTGTAATTGCTTTTATTAATTCTTCTAAAAAGTGTGGGATATGCTCACGCGCCATGACGTTTGTATTGTCACAAGAAAGGCCGACAATGTTTTTTAAAGGAATCTGTTTTTTCCATTAACAATTACGAAAAGACTTAAATAATTTTTCAGCTGAACAATCCGATGCATCTACATTGATAATTTGTAAAAAGACAGAATTAACGTCTAAACTTTTAGGATCAACATAACGGACCAAAAGTGACAACCATTTTTCGTTCGTTCTGTCACTGGTTTCATCGACATAAACTGAAAAATTAGTTTCTCTTAATACATCAGTAATCCGATCCATTTCGTGAGGAGCTAATACATTATTTACTATTTTAGATAATTTTGTACGTCCCAAAGAGACAGCTTCAAGAACAACGGGATCGAGGGCCAATTCTTTTATAAGTTCAAGTAGATCTTTGGAAATCTGAAATGAAATGTTTTTTTCTACGAAAAATAAGGCAAATCTCAATTCCGCAACCGCTACTTTTTCGGCAAAAGTTAATTCGTTTGATTTAGAAATGTCGTCATTTTCCTCTACTGACTCGAATTCAGGCGGCAAAACAGTAGGTAGAACTGCTGCAAACGGATTAGAAGATGCAGAAGACTCGTCATAAAAAATATTATGCACTTCATCCAAAGGTAAAGAGTTCATTAAATTATTTGAAGCTATCTGTGATGAAATGCGTTCACTATGAGAAGCTTTAGGCATTTTAAAATTAGAGAAATTTAAATAAAAAATAAACCAAACCAATGAATTTCAATTATTTTAATTACTTTAAAATAGAAAATATACTAGAATCAACTGTCAAGCATTTAACACTGTGAACATGA
>NC_046657.1:81793721-81795247 GCF_010883055.1 Belonocnema kinseyi
ATCGCTCCTCTAAATGCTCCTAGGGAAATTGAATCAATTGTCGAGAATGGGAAGTGCCGCATATACTGGAACTTTATATTCTCGACAATTGTTTCTGTTGCTTACTCGAGGCCTGAAATGGTTCTTCTTGACTTCGAGAAGCGAACCATGTTCGTTATCCAATTTTCGGCACCAGCTGACAAAAACATCATAGCCAAGGAGAATGAAAAGAAAGAGAGGTATCGAGACGTTATAAGGGAGTTGCAACGATTGTACCCGGAATATTCTGTTAAACTGATCGTCCTTATCATCGGCGCTCTTGGAGGTGCCAAGCTTTCACTTTCTAATGGCCTAAAAAGCATCCCTGCGTGTCAACAATATGCTAGAACAATTGCAGGGAAAATGCAGAAGGCGGTTGTCCTTGGGTCGCTCCGTGTTCTGAGGGTGCACGAGGCTTTTGCTGGATCGTCGTAATGATTCCTTTACAGACTGTAACCACCTACCTCACGCTTGTGAGACGTGATTGTGGCTGAAATTTTACCGCGATTTCGCTGGAAGCGGGTGCAATTTTTCAGATTAGCACCCGCTCCCGGCGAAATCCTGCGGTTGTCCTAATGAGAGATTTTTGATTATATATAGAATAAAATCATTCATTTGAAATCTTGATGAAATGTTCCCAATGTTTGGGAAATTTTTGTGAACTTTCTTCAAGCATGAGTAATTCCTTCGCTTGGTTGCAGTTTAGCTTTGAGCTCAAGAGTTGTTCAGCCTGCATGCAACTACAGACCAAACCCTACTTATTCTGTTGTTCCTAGATTAGGCGACTGTCAATATCTTCAGGGACTACTGGAAGTGCCTACAATTGACTCGGGTCCAGTAAATTTTTTTTTTTGCCGCTAGTTTTGTTAGTTTGGCCGATATCTCATTGGCCTTGATGCTAAAGTGTTCAGAGGTCTGAAGTAGGGTGACTCGGTTGTCTGTCGCTAGCTTATTCAGTGCTTCAAAGCACTCCCAAACTAGTAGCGACGTGATCGTTGTTACATTAACAGCCATGATAGCATCCATGCTGTCTGAGCAAATTAGAGTGTTCCTTATATTGCCATACCCTAAGTCGGCATCCACATCAGGTAAGAAGACGCAACGAAAACAGAAACAAGCCCGACCCGAGGGGGTTATCATAAAACTGGCTGAGGCTTCAACATACGCAGATGACCTCAAAACCTCAAGCCAAAAGTGAAACCTGGCATCCTGGGCGTTGCAATCAAGGGTGCCGTGTTCGCCAGAAGCTAGAGACCATTCGTTGCTACCGCTGCCTCGGCTTCGGCCAGAGGGCAGCGAGCTGCAATGGTCTTAATCAGATCGAAGAATGCTGGAGGTGCGGCGCGGAGGGCCACATGTCTATTCAGTGTGCAGAGCTGCCAGATCGTGAATGGAAATTACCCCCACCACACCTACCGTTTGGGAGCCGCAAAACAGAAAGTGCATGATTACCACTGTGAGTTCGTATGTAAGCCGAAAATGCACGATTCGACCTCGGAGTTCTGCTG
>NC_046657.1:81795347-81797492 GCF_010883055.1 Belonocnema kinseyi
AAAAAACCATAATTAACGCCACAAACAAGCAAAACCCAATTTTTCCCTCGTGGTTTTTTGGGCCTCTATAAAATAGACTTTTGGGTATGATATTCCATAAACTGTTATTTATTTTAAGTCTGTAGCTAATTGTAAACCAAAATATTAATTCTTAACTCAATTCATCTAATATTAACGATTCTGAGTAAAATTTACAAAACGTCTTTTTTTCTTATGATTAAACATGAAACCAGTAGAGGCACAGGCCACTCAAAAGTATTCACACAGATGTTGTAAAGTCAATAAAACCTTTATCACACCCAGGGCATAAAGGATTCATAATTGTAATCATAGATAATTATTCAAAACTGGCTGAAGAATATTCTATAAAAACTAAAGATGAGGCAGGTATATATTTTAATTAGTTATTTTTGATGAAAAGATCCTAAATAGCACTTTTTAGGTTGAGTTTGAAAATGGCAGTAAGACACAAAGTCGAGGCGTAGTAGGTCTTTCAAAGGGGCAAAAAAGGACACGTATTTTTTAACCATTTGGTTAGATTAATTTCAAAAAAATTATATTAGGTTATAACATAATTAATGAAGAAAAGGTGTTTTGTGGGATTGAATAGATGCATTTTGGTAATTGTTGAAACAATTTTTATTGACAAGTTCACAGCTTGGCGGCTTTTCAAGGAATAGGCTCAATTTTTATGTGCGGAATCAACTGATTGCAAATATGTCTTTTTGATGACACTTTACTATGATACTTTACAAACTGACAATAATTATTTATTATTTAAACAGTTTTTATAAACAAATTCGAAGTTTGACGATTTTTCATGGAATAGGCTTAATTTTTGTTTGCGAAATCAACTAATGATCTCTTTTCAATTACTCTTTGTTATGATTATTTGCAAATTGACAACAATTATTGCTTATTTAAACAATAATTATTCAAGTAGTATTCGTAGTATTGCGTATCGGTTATCATGTGAACAGTGGACAGGGCTTTACGCCACAAACAGTACAATATAAGGAAGCAGAAGTGTCAGTTATCACATGGAAAACTTTTCCGCCAATCATGGTAAACATAAGTTCGTACTCTAGATTACAAATTGTAGCATTGATTTCTATTTTACGTGCTCTTAATCGTTTGCTTTGCTTTTTAATGTTCTGAATTTAATTTAAAATTCTTTCCTCTGTCTCTAGTGCAAAATGAAGTGATATAGGCAAGCAAGAGTTGGGAGAGGAAGTTCAAAGGTTTTTCCAAACTGTTATCCATTCGTCTGCCGGTTAAAGAGAAAACAGAACCATTGGCATCAAGAATAGACTTAAGGTAGAAGTTTCCTTATTTGCTGATTGATATTGATAATTATTTATTATTTTATTATTATTTTAGAATTATAATTAATTAATTTATTATAATTAATTATAATAAAATATAATTATTATTATTTATAACAGTTTTCTGTTCCCTTCGAGGTGCTTAATTAACGTGGATCCCCTTGCCTCTCACGATTGGGGTGCTTGATTAACGTGAGTCTCCTCGCTTCTCACGATTCTAGGTACTCAGGGAATCATCTTTTAATTAAAATAAGTGCTCAAAATGATGAACTTCGACCCCAATGCACTTATTAATCCGTAATTTAAATATATTTACACAACGGAGAAGTGTATCTTCTTGAATTTTAGTCCAAGAATTTGTAATTCGGTCAATCATATTCTCACCTGTTATTCATTTTTCTTTGTACAGGTTCTCTTCCAGATAGCCCCACAAAAATAAATCTGTTGGAGTAAGATCTTGCAGGCCAATTTATCGGACCGCCTCTACCAATTCAGCGACCATTGAAATCACGCTCAAGAACTTCTCGTGCTACCGCTGAATAGTGTGCCGGACAACTATGATGTTGAAACCATATGTTCCGTCGTATTTCTAAGCTCAAGTCTTTAAGCAATATTAGCAGTTCATTTTCCAAAATGTCTTGATATTTTGGACCATTTAAGCTGCCTTTGATAACACAGCCACACAAAAAAAAATAAGTGTGCGGATCTGGTAACAAGCCACACGTATTCCTATGGATTTTGGGGCGCTGAATTCATATTCGGTATCAAAAATCACCCATCACGTCATGGTTGAGCCATAACCTCAAAAAATGACGAAAAA
>NC_046657.1:81797592-81801140 GCF_010883055.1 Belonocnema kinseyi
TGAATAAGAGTTTTATTCAAAAAATTTTTCTCTCTGCTTTTCTTAAACTTAAGGGATATATTTATACTATCTTTCGTGTTTACATTTTATCTTGCTTTTTATTGTAATTAAATTGATTTGTAGACCTACTTCAGTCTATTTTCTGCCTGCTATAACGTGTCCTTTTTTTTGCATTTATAGGTTAAGATCGAGTTAATATATTAAATATAGCACACATTTAAGACTGCGAACCGTACGCTTACATAGCTACACGTGTCGCTGTATTTCATTCGGCTAGGTTAGGTTGGGTCAGGTTTTGTTAGGTTAGGATAGGTTAAACCTCTATGTAGATTAAGCCGAAGCTGAATGAAACGGTACCGCAAACACAACGGGACAACCCAATGAGTTTAATTGTGTTTCGTGAGGTTAGGTTAGGTTAGTAGGTTAGATTTATTTCTAGGTTAGGCTTTAGTTGACCCATTCGATGTAGCACACATTTGCTACTGGAAAAATATGCTTCCAGAGCTTTACTTGTAGTTCAATAGATTTCTGTTAATTCAGGTTAGGTGAGGTCAGGTTCTGTTGGGTAAAGTTATGTTAAATAAGTTGATATCAGGCAAGGGTTGATCCTTCACAGTTGTCGACATGTTTTTGAAGTGAAAATTTGCATCACTGGCATTATTTTGAAATTTATTTGACTCAGTGCATGATTTTTCGTTATTTTTTGAGGTTATGGCTGAACCATGACGTGATGGGTGATTTTTGATACCGAATTTGAATTCAGCGCCGCAAAATCCATATTAGTACGTGTGCCTTGTAACCAGATCCGCACACTTATTTTTTTTGTGTGGCTGTGTAATTGGGGAACCGATCAGTTTGTTGCCAATTATTCCACATCATACGTTGCCAGTCCATGGATGTTCGTGTTTGACTTTACGAAGCCACGGCGGATTTTCAATACTCCAGTAGTGCATGTTGTGTCGATGAACTATTCCCTGGTTCGTAAAAGACGACTCGTCAGAGAATAATACATAACGAAAAATGTTGGGATTTTGTTGTTTTTGTTTACATGCCCACTGACAAAAAACTACCGGGTTTTGGAAATCAACGCCATGAAGTTCTTGATGTAAAGAGACATGATACGGATGAAATTTATTACGTTTTAAAATTTTCCAAACACTTCTCTGAGACATTCCGGAATATCAAGCAATTTCTCGTGTACTAACGTGAGGATTATTAGCGACTGCAGCTAATACAACAATTTCAGTATTTTCTCCAGTTACTGTTGTTGTACGGGTCTTTTTCTTAGGTTAAACACTTCCATTGGTAATAAATTTTGTAATAGTACGATGAAATAAAGCACGTGACACAATTGTATTTGGAAAACGTTCACTGTAGAGATTGACAGCATTATCAAGATTTCTTCCAGCTTCTCCTTGCACCAGAACCATTTTAATTTTTTCTCGTACGGTTAGATACTCCATTGTAAAGAAGTATTCGGAATAATCTTTGATATAATTAAAATGAGTTTTGTATTAAATTTATTTTTTCTAATTTACTGTATTTAAGGAAAGAAAAAAGTATACACTTTCGTAATGTTTCGACAGTCTCCGCTGACCTCAATATACAATAATGCTAGAGCTAAAATTCAGGAATATTCAGGAAACACTGTTAATGTAAACGTATTACATAATAATTACTTTTCAAGAACAGACACACTTTTTGGTATGTTTTTCAAAATAATATTTACCAAAGAGATCCGAAGCTATATTGGCCTTATTTTTAACGAGAAAAACGTTTTAGACCAATCAAATGCATTTTTAACCAAAGAATGCGAATATATAATAAAAAATAAGGGTTTCCATTTAAGATTTCGGACTTGCCTTCACCCCCACCCCTAGGGGGCGGTGTGTGGGAACTAATTTTAACATCAGTGATTAAATTTTGATTCGGAACGTTTTTTCATAGAGTGCCTATTTTTCCAGATATTTGAAAGTTTCAAGTGAAAAAAATCACCCCGTATATTGTGTACATAAGTGAGAAATTAACTTGCGAGGAAAAAAGATACATTAAACTAGGTTAGACTATGTTTTTGTGAATCGAAGAAAGGGGAAATATTGCTTCATTATGTAAGAAAAAAATATTTTTTTCACTTAATGATTTTGCAGAACTCTGTGCATTTTGAAATAAATTTAAGGTTCATCTAATTTTGAAATGTACACTATGGTGAGCCGAAAAGTATTTCTTCCATTTGATTTTTTAAGAAAAAAATTGTTAGTTTATCATGAGCTTAATATACGGTAAATTTTTTTCTTATCGTTTAATATCTTTTACCTGCTTAAGCGTTTTAAAAATGAAAAAATTGATTTTAAGCGTAAAATATATGAAAAAATGAATTCTTGGCCACCAATTTTTTCATATATGTAGAACTACAGATCTAAAGAGTTTATGGAAGTATCTATTTGATATTAAGAAAATCTGAAACATATTCCTGAATTAATAGATTTTGCCATTTACCATAGATATTTCTGATCTATGCCTCAACCTTTAAGCGCATAATACTTTATTTTTGCAATACACACGCCATTTACTTAATTCAAGAAAATGCATTTCTTTGTTTTTTGTTCTTTGTACCAAGGAATTGTTTAATTCAGTTAATTTAATATTGTTTGAATGAAAAAGATTCATGCATTGATTCAAGAAAATTATTTATTTGCTAAATATTTCTTTGATATAAGTAAATATTTCTTCGCTTCAAAAAAGAAAAATATTACGTCAAGCAAATGATTTCCTACATCATTGGAGCAAGTAATTTATTTTTTTATGTCAACAAAATACTCAATATAAATGAATTTTTATTCAATTGGAGAAATATTTCTCTAATGCTAAAAACTGTCAAAAACATAAGAATAAAAAAATAATTAAATTTAAAAGATAATCTTTCACGATAAATCGATAATTGTTCAATTGAACAGAATATTATTTAATACTATAAGTTTATATAATTGTTCGACGAAATAATGACTAAAATTGTGGGTCCGGATGCAATAAGGGCACATAAAATTTTTTCGTGCGAAAACGAAGTCCCCTGAAATTTGAAATTTGAAAATTTGAAAGTTTTTATGTTCTCTAGAAAAGAGATAATATTTCCAAGAATATTAAAGTGAGTTCCCAGAAGGGAAACTACCTGTTTTTACGAAAATTGTGAATTTTTCTCTCTCAATCGCGTCGTGCCTTTGTTGCCTTCGTTCTAATGTTCGCGCTGCGAAGCCAAGCACCTGAAATGTATCCTCTCAGGCCTCAACTCCATTCTCAAAGTTATAGGGAAGCGTCCCTTTTACCGTGCCGTTTGCACCTGCCCGTGAGGCCATAGATTTATGACAATAATCCTTCGCTGAGGATCTAAAGACAAATTAATGATCTATTTACATTTTGAGTGTGACATTTCATAATTGTGGGTCCGGATCCAATAAGGGCACATAAAATTTTTTCGTGCGAAAACGAAGTCCCCTGGAGGCTTTAGAAAAAATTTTCGAATTTTAATTTTCAAAAGATATATATGGATGTAA
>NC_046657.1:81801240-81802626 GCF_010883055.1 Belonocnema kinseyi
AGTGCTTATTTTGAGGAACTTCCGAAAACGCACTTTTCTGAAGGATTAAAAAAACTTTAAAATCGATTGACCAAGTGTATAGAGCTCCAAGGAGATTATGTTGAAAAATAAAAAAAATTTACCCAAAAAAAATTGTTTTTATACTTCATTCTAAGGTCTTATTGAACTACCCTCGTATTTAACTTTGATTTTTAATTTAATGACTTTAATTCTGAGAAATATTTCACAATTGAAAGTAATGTAGATTGCATAAAATGAAAGTTCTTAAATTTAAACAAATGATTTCCATTACAAAGAAATGTACTGTAAACTTTGAAAAATATTTCCTAGCACCAGATAAATGCCAGTTGATCAGAAAAGAAATGGGTTTGGTTCGAATTAACGATCTACTATTTCAGAAAAATATTTAGCAGATTCTGTAAAACATTCGAGTGTAAGAGCGGCACTTTTGATTGAAAGCAATTGCAATTCCTTGTAAAGAAAAATGCGAACTATATGAGGGAACGTTTGATAAAATCATTCAAGTATTAAAAAATTAATTTATTCGAAAGTGTCAGAATGAATTAATACAATCGAACTCATTAAATCAATTGAATATTTCTTTGAACGTGTAATTAGATTTTGACGAATCTAGACCTCTTGAGTCAAGGAAATAATTTTCTTGAATGTAAGAAATATTTATTTTAATGAAGAAAATACAGCCAAAGAATTCATTTCTTCAGATGAACAAAAGACGTGCAATTGAATGTAATATTCCTTCATCTCAAAACACTTTTTAAATTCCAGATATTATTTGATTACAATGATTATGTCGACTTCTAGCATATACTAATTTTTTTCAGTTTAAATAATGTACATTTACATGAAAAGAATATTGGTTCAATTCAAATAATGTTTGAATTTTGTTCATTATAATAATTATTAGAATGCAACAAATGTTAGTTTAATTAAATGAATAATCATTTATCTTCAATTTTTACATTTTATTTGACTACTAGGTGTAATTATTTCCAGGAAAAGTGGTTGTTTCTAATGAGGACTGTCGACGTACAGTCGAAACTTAATACCCCGTATGCACTGAGAATTTTTCAAGCATGAGTTTAAATAAAATTGACCATTTATCAACAAGAAATTATTTTAATTATCATCTTTAAATATATCTTCAATTAATATTTCTCCAATTTAGGTTATTATTTCTTTGCAATGATTATGTCTACTTCTGGCATACAATAAGTATTTTTTCAATTGACTGAATGAATATATATATTTATTTTCAATAAATAATTCTTCAATTGTGGGTCCGGATGCAATAAGGGCACATAAAATTTTTTCGTGCGAAAACGAAGTCCCCTGGAGGCTTTAGAAAAAATTTTCGAATTTTAATTT
>NC_046657.1:81802726-81821759 GCF_010883055.1 Belonocnema kinseyi
AACTGCACCTATAGATACCCTTGTGGCCTCAGCTAACTCACGCACTTTTAATCTTCTATCCTTCAACACCATATCGTGGATTTTATTGATGATTTCGGGAGTCCAATTCCTTTTTTATCTCATATGGAGTTAAACCCTTTAAATGAAAATGTTTGATTACCGCTCTGAACTCGTTTTTTTTTCCATTTTTCTTAACGAACAATTTTTTTTTCAATTGGTCATAAAAACACGTAAACTCAGAAGATGTGGACTGTGACTGCACCATATATCTAGTCGGGAGTGGTGCTGACTGAAAACAGATGATTTGGAGCGATTCGCGCGCCATCTGTTGGTCATTCTAAGGACTTATTGAACTACCCTCGTATTTATGATTTCTTTCTCGAATACACATATAACTATAGTTAAATAAAAAAATTTAGAACTGGTACCATCATCAAGTCGCTGAAAAACATCTTTGATGCAAAACAAGAATATTATCTATATATGCTGTTTCTACGCTTTTCTGCGAATTCTTTTGAATAAACCGAGCGTAAAATGAAAATCATCAAGAGCAAAAAGAAACTTAAAAAATACTATTACTGCTGTAACGATTCTTAATCACGAATTCTACATATCAAACGGATATTTTAAACATAAATCAGCACTTTTGGTATAATAGAAAAAATCAGATTACTTATGAATGAATTGATACTTATTTTAAAAAGTTGTATAATATTGTTTGAAAACATTAAATTCAGTGTCTAGGAATATTAAGGATTATATTTAAATTAGCTAATAGTTCAAAGTGTCTATTCAGAACTAAATAATGTACAGAGTTTAACATGATAAATTAAACTTTTTCAATTTGAAAGCCATATAAGCGGAACGAGTGTAAACGCGTAATTCAAAATTGACAAACTATTTTCATTCTAAAAATAATATCAAAGATAAAGGTTTATAATTAAACGTTTTTAATCAATTTCAAATCGTATTTTAAAATGTTGTTTCAGCCTTTAAATATTTCATTTAAATGCACGCAAATTGCATTTTTTAAATAAAAAAAATTACATTATTTTATTATAAAGGAATGTTCATTACCATGTTCAGTACCATGAAAAGCAGCCCACCAGCAATCGGATGTTCTATATTTCGGTTCCTAGTGGCGCGAAATGAAAAGATATTTTTTTTCATAAAACATTAAATTAAAAAAATTATTTCCATATTCAGAATTATTTTACTGTTTATTCAATATCATTTAAATAATATTTATTTCAAACGACTTATTATTAAAATACTGATATAACTTTTTATTTTAAAAGTTTTTAGTTCCAATCGAAATTTTAAATCGTTTAATTCTTATTACTTACTACTTATTTATTCTTAAGTTGTAGGCTGTAAAAATGATAACACGGTTTTGTAGTTTTTACCAGAACTTTTTTTTTAGAATTAGTTGTAATGAAATAATTGTTACTGTTTCTCGTTTAAAGAACGCTTTATGTGAATGAAAACGCCAGACTTTATACAATCACTTAAATATATAAGTTGCTTTACTAACACTTTTCAAATGTTCACCTTGCTCAGGTATCCAAACGTCCCAAAACAAAGGAATGTTTTCTAGATATATTCAAACCTAACTAGGCCTTATACTCCCACTTGGCTAAAAAAGCTAGCAGCTCTCAGACTATTTTTGCTAGAATTGGATTTCCCTTCAATAATCTGCACGGGGTTGTTCCGGTATATATAATCAGTGACGAACGCATATTTGTAATGCAATCGAGTGACTTGATAAGAGCAGTATGCCTTATTTGACGTACTGGGAAAATCCCGGTTTTTTATTTTGCCAGCCAAAGATTGGGTTTCATCCAAGTGACAGATGGGGTACCTACAGGTTACGGTGGGATCCGAACCATCAGAAACTCAGTTAAAGTACATAGAAAAATTTGCAGAGGTATCCGCTCAGGGATCGGACCCTGAAACTTGAACGTGAAGTTCGAGCGCCCAAGTAAATACGTTAGGACACGGATGGCGTAGGTGCTGGTCTTCCTGATCTTCATTGCCGAGTTAAGATAACTCTTCAGAATCCATGTACGTCATGTAGTAAAGGCAGTCGTTAGGATTTTCTTGACTATCACATGCTGAATAGTCTTAGATTCAAGAATACCTAGCTACTTATATGAATCATACTCAGTCATTTTCTCGATGTCATTCTCTAAATCGTTATCTAGCTCTACAATTACTAATTCTCATCTGCTTATATGCACTTTTCTGCAGTTATCCTGTCCGAGCTCCATGTGGATATCATTGGAAATATGCTTTGTAACATGGACCACTTGCTGCAGTTTCTAGTCCGAACTATCGTAGAGCTTTAGATCATCCATGTATGAAATATGGGTTACTTGATGATCGTCCTCATTATAATGCACTTGGAACCTTTGAGACATACTATTTAGTGCTTTGCTTAATGAGTTTGATGATAAACAGAACCACAGTGCATTAAATGAGTCTCCTTAAAAGATACCCATCGTAATGCATAATATTGTAGTTATTCTGGGTTTTCTATGCTCCAAATACTTTAATCTTGAACCTTAAGCATCATCGCACGACTTATAAAGTCAATGATGCGTGGGCAGATCTTTTATATTTTGAAAACTTTAAGCAAATGCACATGTGGTAAGGATAGAAACTCTTGCTTATAATTGTTATATTCCATGTGCAAGTTTCTTTAATGTTTACAAACTTGCTAAATGGCCAGAGAATATATGGTTACTTGCTTTTTAATACCCTGATAGTTTTTACAACATCCTTTTTGTTCTTTTGTTAGCATGTCATTATTATCGCAGTGAGAATAAACGTTATCTTCACTGGCAGTTTGAAAGCATTTTTAAATTTTGGTTAAGACAGGTTATGGGTCTAAATTTAGATGTATTTGAACTTTTAGTTCGTATGCACCATATACGTAGTACCTTTGAACATAAGGCCTGGCATTATATCTGGGTGTTGCATGATCCTCTAAAAACACCTTGCCAACACTGGGTGCCCCCTTGTCAAGTACTCGTACCAGAAGCTGTGCACCATGTCTACATCTGAAGCTTCACGGTTATTTTCCCTTTAAAA
Source organism: Belonocnema kinseyi (assembly GCF_010883055.1). Classification (NCBI taxonomy): domain Eukaryota; kingdom Metazoa; phylum Arthropoda; class Insecta; order Hymenoptera; family Cynipidae; genus Belonocnema; species Belonocnema kinseyi. Next base: position 81,805,820 of record NC_046657.1, read on the forward strand.
ACCGTTGAAACATATGAAGCTGTAATGCTAGTCACTCCTATTTTATGGTTATTGCTTGCAGTAAGAATATAAAAACTTTGCCGTTCGAAGTCTATAATCTCACTCAATATGGCTGGTGTCTATGCCTCGATGTACCGAGGGTGAATGATTTTAGCAACATGGTGTATTAGCTTTCATGTTCTATTTCCTCTCTTATATTAAGTCAATCCAGTCGCACCTTACATTCCGAACAACCATAGCCAACCTGATCTTCTATGGTGAAGAATGACCGAAATTCCGCTAAAGGTGCAGTAGTTTTGCTTCCGTTTCAATCAGTTCATCGTTGTCTACATCTTTCTAGGGAAGTTTATAAAAAGGAACCTGCTGTTCCACTTCTATTTTGATGGCAGCTACTTTGACAGCCGAAGAAAAAGCTGTTCACAGATATTAATCATGTTTGGTCTGCTAGATTATGCTCATTCATTCTTGTGGCTGGCTCTGGTTACTTAAGTGAGAAGAATCAATGTCATTCTCTTATCACACTTTGCTCACCTTTCTCTGTCTCTGGTTGTATTAAGCCATCTGCCTCTGGAGGATGTTCAGGTGCTGGATCTTTATGGCATTGAGAAGGCATATCAGTTTTCGCTGATTGATCATGCGACGCGGCTTCCACTCACTGCCACTAACCCCGCCTAATCAATCTGTAGTATGATCTCTTAGTGCGAATTCTTTCGTATGAGGATACTTTGCAGCAAAGTTTGTCCTAAAGTTGTATCCTTTTTCACTTTTAGTTTCGAACTTCGCATTTTTATAGTATAGACGCGCCAATTCCTCTTTAATTGTCGTATCTCACTTTCTGATCTCTTAAGGAATTTATGTTGAGCTAGTTTGCTGGAAAAAGCCAGCTGTTTAATTAGAGACATCTGCCTGAACATTTTCCAGCCTACTAGCACCACTGTTTTGCATGCTGTGGCCCCAGAGGTTGCTCTAAGGGCGCCTCGACGATCATCTGCTAGCGAGAAGAGCTTTGAAGTCCTTAATAAATTCTCCATGATAATTTATCGGGTGTTGTCTTTCTCTTAGTCCCTTCCCTCTTCATTATCAGCCTGTCTGCTATGGAAAACCCTATCAGCAGCAAAACTACCACTAACATAGCCATACATGCCTTGAGATAAGACGAAAGCTAAAGCCCTATCGCGATGTAAACGCGAGAACAAATTTTATAGGGTCTTATTTTTTAAATTTATTAGTATTATTGCCATTGATATTATCTGTACAATGATATTTTTCAAGCCCGAAAATAGGTAAAACAGGCAAATTTAATTATGTGTCGATATATTAAAGACCAAAAATATTAACGCATACAAACTTATTTGTATATAAAGATGCCGGGTAAGTTAATCTTTAAATTATTGCAATGTCCATTATACATTGTTCGATTAATGATTCTGTAAAATTACAATTAGATTTCGTATTTAAAGATAGGAGAGGCTTCAGTGTCACATGAGATATTAAGGGTGTGGGGGGTACATTGAAGCTTTACAAATTGTTGGAAGAGAAAGGAGTGAACGCTGTAAAGGTAAATGTTTCGAAACTCCGCAGAGAAGGCTTACAAGGTTTGTTTATCGATACCATAAGACTGTGTCGACCTAATATTTGAAGACATTTTAATCACTATACTATTTACACATAAACTGGTCCGTGTTTTCCAAGTTAAATAATAGTAATGATGCAAGTGTTTGAAAAGACTTATGAATTTTTAAAAAAATTTAAAAACTAAGAAAATCACTGAATAATTTCTTTTTGTAATTAAGAAAATTTTCGAAAATTGATTTTTGATTAGATTCAAAATTCTATTACAATTCTCAAAATTTTTATACAATCAAATTAACCTTTGCTAAATCTTTGGTAAAGAGCCAGGATTTTTAGTATTTCAAAACGAAAAGATATTAATTCGATTTATTGTGAGGAAAACTTTTCTAGTTGTTTTAAGAAAAAGAAAGTGATATATTATTGTGATTAGTAACAGATTTTTAAATTCCCGATCAGTAATTAGTTAATTAATTCAGGAAAGCTGAAAACACGCATTATATAAGTGAACCATTTTCAAAAACGATTCGCGTATTTGCACTACATTTAAGCTTTATCTTCATGTAACACTGTCCAAAAGTACTAATAAATATAAAATTGAATACCAATTCTTATATAATATAATTCTATATCAATATTGACACTTTTATATACTTAATCTTATATATTATAAAATATTACTAGTTTCTTGGTTTATTTGCTTTGGGGTCCATAAATGATAAAAAATTGTTAGATTTCATTATATATTTGCTCTATATACTTAGAGATTGCTCTTGGAAAAGAAATTTACATAATGGCAAAAGCTTTTGAACTGTATGATCCCCAATATCAAGAAAAATAAATAAATAATTATTTTAATCGAGATCTCAATCTGCAGTCGCAAAATAAGGTGAATATTACAGAAAGTCCGAATTACAAGTTTACAAGCGTCTTAAAAACTTTGAACTATGTTTCTTCCAATAATCTAAAATAAATGCTTCATCTGGCTTAGGTTTTCTAATAACCTTAGTTCTCGTGTTCATTGCCGCAGGTTGATTATTTCGATCATATAATTCCCGAATCTGACCATCGTCAATAATCGCAAAAATGTCACCATGAATGTTTAATAATATACGAAACTCGCGGTCTGTTGGTATGCGCCTTACGCTTTCAAAATTTTTTAAGTACGCTTGAAGGTGATGATCTTGAGGAAAATTGTATTTTCGTAATAATAATTCAGACCGCGCACGAGAGGATTGCTCATGAGTTGGAAGCGCAGGAGGTGCATGCGCATGAAGTACACGCGCTGGAGAGGAATTTATAGAAGAACTTTTCGTAGTAGAATTGCATCTAGATCTGGTAAGAAGAGGTGTTGTAAGAGATGAAGATCCGCCAGACAATTTTAAGCCACCAGCTTGGTCGGACTGCAAACTTAATTCTGCAAGAAGATATAAAAATTGATGAATTGAAATACTTTATAGTAAATTGTGCACCAAGAAGGCGAAATAGTTTTTTTGATCAAGCATGAGTTATTAGATACATGCGAGATCGTAAAACTGACTTCACGTCCGTGCTACATGCTATACTTTATCTAATGAGAGTATGCCTTCGAATTTTTTCCTGTATCTATGTCTTACTTTTGAGGTTAGTTCAGACCAACAATTACTGCGCAAACATGGCAAAAGCTGACTAATGTTGTCAACGAGGTTTGTATTATTTAAACTGAATTTGTTTCCCCATATTATCGCGAAAGGAAATAAAATTCGACTTCTGATGAGCCCAAATTAAAGGCAAAATCTTCACTTTATAAGAAGGTATTGCAAAACGTACTTTAAATTTTGATTTCTTTTTGAATAATTGGAATAAATCTGGAAATGATTCATATTTTTAAAAGTTTTTGAGCCTATTTTTAAGGTCAGGAATCATAGTATTTTCTAAATTATCAAAATATTGTTACAATTTTATTCGTAGAAAAATTATTGTTTAATTTTTTTAATTATTTGGTAAATACAACCATTATTTGAAATTTTCTGATTTTTGCACCAAGTTTAACCCTGGAGTAGAATTAAAACGAGGCAAGTTCAGGAAAAAACGTGTGGCCCATAATTTAAACTGATATTACACGTTCTTTTAAATATTGATCTACCTTTTTGATTATTATATTTTTAAACAGTATATAAGAGATCATTGCAAATCCTAAAGATAAAAAAATGTCGATAATATTAATTATAAATTTTCTATTTTAAATTTGTTGTTTGAAATAGGTGCATTGCTAAGAAATTGCAACGTTTATAGGCATAAAGGGGACATTTATTAACACCCCAATGAAATCCATATATGGTTCTACTGAAACACACGGTGTGAGTAATACGGTAAATAGGTATAGTCACACCTCTCGTTTATTGCAACTTCTTCGAAACAGAAACATCTCGTATATTATAACCCGAGAAGAGGCCCCCACCACTCCACGTGTCCGGAAACTTGTCTCCCAATACATTCCCGCTTCCAGGCTGTCCACGGCTATAAGAAACATGTGGCCATCAGTGGTGAGAGTTGGAAAAGTTGCGATAGACGAGTTTTCTGGCTTGCAATAAACAATGTTTGCAATATGATTTGATTCGTGTTTTAACCCAATCGTATTTTAAACTCAAGACTATCTACATAACCTGGCAATCCTTGATACGGGAAAGTGCGAGGGCGCCTTAGTGGAACTATGCAGTCAACAGTCAACATAGTAGAGCAATGGTGCAGGGACCGTTGTTTGCCAGTTAACTCAGACAAAACGGAACTCATATGTTTTACCAAAAGAAGGAAGCTTCCTGATCTTAGACATTTTGAGTTTTACGGTACCGAAAAGTAGAATTTTCAAAATCAGCGAAGTTTTTAGGAGTAATATTTTAGGCTAAATTAACATGGCAACTCCATGCTTAAGCATTGGTAAAAAAGCTAAGATGGCTTTCTGGAGCTGAAGATGCGTAATTAGACAAATCTGGAGATTAAAGCCCCCGATCACTTACTGGTGATATACAATGATAATCAGACCCATAATAGCATTCCCGTCAATGGACTGGTCGAAAAGGAGTAAACTAATTAAACTATTAAGCAAGTGGAAAGACTTTAAATGTTTTCTGCTTGGCGATGACTGCTGCTATGAAAACAACACTAAAAGCAACTATTAAGGTCATTCTGGACATCCTACGGTTTCCCCTTTCCGCAAGGAAGAATGCAGCAGCGGATGTCTGTTGAAACCTAGTAAGGGTCAACCTTCGCAATTTAGAGGTAAAAGACCCACATGGCGTCAGTAAAAGCATGCTATGCAAGGATGACTTTTTTGCTATGAAAACTGACGTTACGTGAAAGATGAAAGCATTTGATGAAAGCATTCAAGGTCATCTTTCTCAAAAGGCCACCAAAGCCACATTTAAGACGTAAAATCATTTAAGGAGTCTCTCCGTAACAGATACAAATGTCTTCTGTCAGGGCTTTGATCTTCTGATCTGTCAGCGTTGAACAAGGTATCTGCGACTAACTTGTTTGCCGTCCCGGTTCTACTCTACTAGTTTGTGGTGCATCAATGGACATGCATATTATGTTATAGATCTGATTGGCCGTTTTTACTTCACGAAGGTTCTAAAAACTCCTTGGGGACAAATGCTGAAATTTATATGAAGAAATCCAGGACTAAGATAATAACAGCAATAGGCACATTCCCTACAGTTTTAGAGATCGAAATGATAGCTACTAAAGCTTGCAAAGCAGCATTTAAGCCTTTTACATTTGAAGAGCTTATTTCCAGACTTTTCTGAAGTTCGCTTCCAAATCTTCTCAAGGCTGCCGGTAAAAACTGGGTTAGTCTGACTAGGGTTCTCGAACATCAAGATATTGAAGATAATGAGAGAGCAGATGCACTGGCCCTTGGTAAGTGGCTTTTGTAAGAGCATGCTTTGTATTAGAAGGGAATTTAAAAAATGGTGCATTCTAAGAATTTCATATCTGGTACATGTACAAAGTGGACTAGGGATTTATTGAACATGGAAGCAAGGCCGATTATTGTAAATAACGATGATTACTGGACAATGCCGACTCAGATAACAATTGACCAACGTGATAAGTGGAGGCGACCTTTGTTGCCTAGAGTATGAATGACAAACTTTTGGACAATAATTATGGAAACGCCTCTCTTTTCAGTTGTAACTGAACTGTCTTAGTTCTAATGAAGGCAAAATTTTAACTTTTTTTAGACATACAACAGAAAAAAATTAAATTTTCCATGTTTTTGAAAAATTTTAGTAACTCTCAAAATAAGTAAAATTTTGTAAGCTCTAGTTCTCAAGTTAAAGGTATGTTTCCATGTCTTGCTAACCTCAGGTGCTTTACGCATAAATTAAAAAATTGGAATTCTTATATTACATTTGATCAAATTAAGTAATATCAATAAAGATATTTATAATATTCTAAATTAATTTGTAAAGTATAGCCCTTATTTGAAATTTTACAATGCTCTATTACCCAACTTATAAAATCTAGGAAAAAAATAATGAAAATACCAATATAAGCTAGAGACATATAACAGTTCACGTGGCATTAGGTAGTACCTTATAGTTCTACACATTTTTCGGTCCATTTTTGTTTGTTTAGAAAATGATATAATATGATTAAAATAACGGGCAAAACTAATATTAAGCTACTAACATATACTCACCAATAGAATTATATATGATCGCCAAGGTAATGACCAGGGGATAGAAAATTTCCATTTTTTCTATGAAAAGGTGAAACTTATTAATAGATTTATTAATAGAAAACGTATAACTAATGAGTTTATATAATAAAGAACTGTACCGTGCTTTATTAGAGTATATATACTATATTCGTTATCTCAAGCATTCTACACATCAATCTTATGCTTCTGAGATATTATATTTATATTTCATAAATCAGTTAGAAGGAAAGAAATGTTAATTCTAATTTTAGTAAAACTGATGGCGCAATTTATTTAATGTTTTACGGTTTAGGGAAATTCTAATTTTACTTTGAGATACTAATATAAGTTCTATAAAATATCTTTGAAGAATTTAACAAGTCAGCAATATTCTCTTACATTTGCAATAAATATTTTGGGAATTTTTAAAGCTTTTTAAATTTAGAAGTGTACAAGGTACATGTATTTCACCTCTTCCCTGAATCTCATTAAGAGCAATTATTATTATTGTCTTGAAGGTTATATTCATTTAGAAACCTAAATATGAACTAAGTTTCTGATGAAACTCTGCTGATGGAAAATGTTGTCACTTTTTAATCTCTATACGATTTATCGCACAAAATAGTGTGAGTTTCTCAAGGTATAATAATATTGGTATTACATGTGTCTAAGAAACGCAGATCTACGCCTTCATTTATTTGAATAATTTATTATATAAGGAGCAATGTATACAAATAATTTAATCGTATTAATTGTTCAATTATATTTATTTTATTAGAAATCCCACATGGTACACTTTCCCAAAAAGCCTGACCTTTTCTTGAGACTGAATCCGGAAAATGGATGTGTTTCGAACTAACTTTTTTTAAAATTAAAAATGTTATTCTTCAAATCCAAATATGCATTATTTTCATCTGATGGTTTGATTTTTCTATCAATTCTTTTTCGTTAGCAATCTTCCATTGTTCTTTTTATCAATTTTCTCTTTTAACGAGCAAACCTTTTACCATTTTTTTCTCTTTCAATTTTCTAATGCACTCTCCGGAATTAACTTTTACATAGAAGATATCTTAAATTGGTAAAAATATTGAAGTTTAAAATTTAACTTCTCCACTGTGTCATTTGTTAAAAATTCGTCTTATTTGGTACAAAATTAATTTTCTCAGTTGAAAATTCGAATTGAAATCCCTTCTGTTTGAAAATTCAACTATTTAGTAAAAATTCAACTGTTTTGTTGAAAGTTCATGTTTTTGGCTTAAAAATTTCTACAGTTTATTCAATTTTCTTAATTTATTTTTTCGAAAATCTGTGTTGGTTGATAAATTCTAAAGTATTGTAACTTAGATGCTATGTTGTTGAAAATCATATTTCCAGAAAACATATCGTGTATGCAAAGCAATTCTTTTAATCCGAAGCTTTTTACCGTAAGACTAATTTCTAATACAAAAAGTTACTAAAAGTCAATGTATGCATTGATAATTTGACTAATGTTCTTTTGGATTTGCAGGCATTACAAAGAATTTGATTCATAAGATTTGAAACAATTCAAGTTCAAATGAAAAAATATAATTAAATTCGAATAAATCTTAAAGCTTCAACAAGTTGCATTGATTTTAGTCAGTTTAAAATTATTTTAGAAAAATACAAGGAAATTCAAAATAATTTTATAAACTCTTAAAGAATTTATAATGAGTTTAAAAGACTTTAAAAGGAATTGAACATAAATTAAAATTTTTTTAAAAATCGATTGAGCTGCATAAAATTAATTTAATTTAAAATAATTTAAGTTAATTACAAAAATTTAAAATAGCTAACAAGAGAATTCTGGACGAATTAGTAATAATTTCGGGTGAATTTCAAATGAATACAAATTAATTGCAAGACATATTTGAAAAACTATTCGAATCTGTGGAAACCTACGAACCCCTCACTTCATGGACTGAATTCTTTGAAATCCATTAAAAATTAATACAATTCTGTGAAGTTGTATAAATTTCATAATATTTTCTGAATTGCTGTAAGAATTTAAAAAATCCATGACAGGTCCTATAAAATAGTTTTATACATTCTGAAGTTCTGAAAAATTTTTTGAAACTCCATGAAAATTTGATTATTTCTCAAATTCCTTAACAAATTCATAATATGTTGAAAATCCTTTAAAATATTTAAGAATACAGAATAATATTTAAAATCTTTTTGGAACTCATAAAATGTCTTGAAACTCTTTTCAGCTCTTAAAAATTCCTTGCAATTACAAATAAAAAATTCTAAATCTTTAAAATCCTTGCAAGTTATGGAAGTCTATTAAAAATATTTCTTGAAATCTTTTGAAATATTCTATAAGATTTTAATACAATTTTTGCCATTTTTTTAAATCCCTGATTTTTCGCTGAGATGTGGTCACCCTGGTTTCATTAAGACATATATATTACCAGGGTGGCTGCAAAACATAATTTTCAAAATTCCCTGGCCATGAATATTTAAAGATCAAAATTTTAATCTTATAACTTTTTAAATATAGAATCTTTTTAACAGAGTTAGAACTAATTTAAATTGATCAATTTTTAATTTCTAGTCTGCCACAATCTGATTTGCCTGAAAAAGTGACATATTTGCACAAAAAAGTGACTGACAGTGACTAATGTGGACTAATAATGTGACTAATGTCCTTTTAAATTTAAAAGAATTTCAAAGAACTCAATGAAATATATAAAAACCTCAGATAAATTTTAATGAATTTAGAATAATTTCATAAGACTTCAAAATGATTCAATTTAAATTCAGAAAGATTGGAAAAATCCCTAAAATTCTCTTGATTTTAGTTAAGTTGGAGTGAATTTAGGGACGTTTAACTGAAATGGAAAAAATTCGATGAAAACAATAAAAATTGAAGACAAATTAATAAAAATATCTACGTAAATTAAAAAAAAAATGCATTGAATTCGGTAATTTTGAAATGAATTCAGAGAAATTCAAGGAAATTTAAAAGAATTCAATGAAATTCGTAAACATGTCAAGAATTTTAAAAACTTGAGGTAAAATTATACAAAGACTAAAAAGATTTTTAAAAATTCATGGACAGAAATAGAATTAAATGAATTTCGAATTCACATGACTTTAAAAAAAGAGATTTTGCTAAATTCAAAAGAATTTACAAGAACACAGGGTAAAGTCGAAATAAAATTATGTGCAATTCTATTAATCTGTCGATATTTCTTAAATTCTTAAAAATATGTATTCAAAACCTTAAAGGCTTTTAAAAACCTTTAGGATAGATAAATCCTAGGGATTTTTATAAAGTCCCGTGGAATTTTTTAAAATATCAAAAAGTAAAATTAATTAATTAAGAAATGTTCATATTAATTACGAAATTTGCATTATGATCTCCTTTTAGATCCTTTTAGCTCTTAGAAATTTTTGAGACACATGGAAAGTGGATTTTGTTGAAATGCCACCTCATAGAAAAGAAAGCAAAGGATACAAGTACATCTTGACTGTAATTGGCATATTTTCAAAATTTGCTTGGGCTCTTCTAGCTAAATCCAAGAAGGGCAGGGGCGGACTGTGTACCCAGGGTGCGGCCGGGGATCCAATACTGCGGGCGACTCCTAAAAAAAGGTCATCGCAGAAAAGGGAAAACCTATTTCTAAGGAGTATAATGTAAGCATTAAAAAAAAGCATTTTTGGGGTAAAAGACACAAACTGCGTAAAAAATAAATGGGTGAAATTTATTTACCCACAAAAGAGCTCCAAATTCGTTACTGATAATTTTTTATGGAAGGCATTGTTTTTATTTTAAGCTTCGTTTATATCTTAAAAAAGCATTGAAAATAAAAAATTAGCTTTTTTAACAACAAAATAATTTATTAATATCAGGCGAACTCTTTAAATTATAGAAACAAGGCAGTGAAAATATGTCTTTTTTGATTCGATGCATATAATGAATTGTAATCATATAAATTGATTGAAACGATACATTTTTCTAGGTAGCTGAGAATAAAATTTAGAGCAAAATAAGGCTTTAGTCGCGCACCCTAGACGCACTGCAACCTGAAACATTAAACATTAAAAATTACGAAAAACGCTTAAATTATAATAATTTAACAATTATTATAGTAAAGTATAGCAAAATATAGTAATACTTTACAATTTTCAAAATAATGAAATATATATCCTTTGATCCGAACTCTTGAAATGTAAGCTAATATTTTGTTTTACAGAAAATTTCTACTGATAAGTAGTCATTTTAATATGAAAACTGTGTTTAAACTTAACAATTACTAAAATAATTAAATACAGCCAGTAATTAGTCGAGATTTTGCAATAAATTAAATAAGTTACCCCCTTTCATATTTGTAAGCGAAAATGGAGTCATACTTTTCACATAAATAAGTTGATCTGGAAACTCCCTCAAGGTACGTTTAAGCGCCATCGAAAGATAACATATGTAAAAAATCGATATATTCACGGGCGCCCATAAAAAACGAATTCAGATGTCCTATACATTTTTAATCAATAAGTATATTTTGGATTGCATAGGAAACAAATGAATTTGAAATTCCGTAATGTAGTTGATGACAAGAATATTCCTTCTACTTTTACTGTTTTAATATAAATAATTTATTATTGATTTAAAAAATATTTTCATTAATAGAATCCAAAACATTTTACTCTTTTCATTGCAATCTAGCATATGTTTATTTGTATAAACAATATAATCGCTTTGGGGCGCGTTGGCATGGCTTAGGGGGCGCCCACATAGGGGGGCACTGAAGAAGGGTGCAGATTAGCTGTAGTGGAATCTACATTGACAAACGACGATTACCAAAAAATGTGCATGTTGATACATGTAAACAATTTTACATCTCGCATTTTGAAAATCTTAGGAATCGATATAAGATAAATTTGTACCCGACATCAGTATCTCTAGAACGTGGGATTTTTCGGCTCCCCACAACTATCCCATCTGGGAGCAAACATGCAAACGTAGCGTGCCGGTGTGTCGGCTCCGTTACATGCTGCGAAGACGAGTCTCCTGTAAAGCCGAAAATGCACGAGCACGAACCCCAGCTAGGGATGTGCGATTCTCTTAAAAAAATCTATTCTAGAATCGATTCTGTACCGAATCATAAAGAATCGATTTTCTAAAAACTGGGAACGAAAGAATCAATTTTGCGAAAATCGGGTGAAAAAAAAATCGTAAAAAATTGTTATTTTTTATGGGCACGAGATACTTTATCTGAAGAGTATCTAACTTTCCTTGCATTTTTTTCTATTACTAGACTATTATGTGCGCGCGCACGAGCGTGCTACTTTTGTACTCATTTTTATCATTAACTCAATTTTCTAATAAAAATTTATTTGTTAAAATTTTCTGAACACTTATATTCTTGTTTACATATTACGTAACGTTATTTTAAACCCTTTTGCCTTCCCACACCCTAAATTCAGTTACGTTACATGTTTTTTATTTTAGTTTAAAAAACTTTATAGACGTTTTGTAAAAAAAATGGATTTTCAGGATGAAGTGCGGTATAGAAATATATAAAACAATATTTTGACGTAACACAAGAATGCTTTTTTGGTATTTTTTGAGTTACACGCATTTTCAAATTATTGACAAGGAAAGAAGTATCAACAGTTTTTTTAGAATTATATAAGTTTTATCATTTTCATGAGACAATTAGAAAATAATTTTAAATATTTAAGATGTGTCAAAAAAGGAATGTAGAAGAATTAAAAAATATACATTTTATTTTAATGGATTTTACAATTTATTAGAAAAATTTTAGCCTTTTCAAAAAATATTTAGGCCTTTTATAATTTCAGAAGAAATAATAAATATTCCATAAATTTTCGGATATGCTTCCAAGGTTTAAAATATTTTTAATCTATGCAAAGCCTCTTAAGTTTCTAGAAAAATTTTTTTAACGAATCCAATTTTTATTGAAATTTTGAACAATAATTTAAAACGTAGAAAATTTATCTCAAAACCTTCAAAAATGTCTTACGAATTTGAAGAAAATTATAAAAAATTTTTGAATATTTCAGATTCGCCAACAAAAAATCTAGATTAAAATTTATATATATTTTACGGGATTTTACAAAACAATAGGAAAAGTTCGAGCCCTTTTAAAATTAAATATCTACACAATACTACTTAAATTTAAAAAAATATTTTTATCTGACTGGAATTTCTCTTGAAATTTTGAAAAGTTATTTAAAATCTAAAAAGCCGCCTCAAAATATCCTCAAGTTTCCTAAGAACTTAAATAACATTTATTTCTTCACTTGAGACCCTTAAATGTTATTTTAATTAAGGGCATGTGATAATTTACTATATGGGTTTTTAGTTTTCCACACATTTTGTTCACAATTTTTAATTTGAAAAAACATTAGTGTTCAGACGTTTCCGTTTTTAACGTCTGGCTTTCCTTTTGTTTAAATCGCAATATTTATAGAATTTTATTGTTTAATTTATTTTTTATTTTTGAATGTTACCAAATTGACACATTTTGCTTTAACATCTTCTCCTCTTTCTCGAAATTGAAGGACATACTTGATGTTTCAAAATCTATTTTGAATTTTCTCCTAAATCTCATTTTTCAAATTAAAAAATCTAAAGAAATTATTTTGGGAACCTAAAAAATTTATTTCATTATCCTGAATTTTTTAAAAAGTTCTAAAATATCTTATAAATTTTCATTGTTTTTTAAATCATTCAAAAAGTTCTAAACATCTGTTAAATTTACTCAAATTTATTCTAAAATTATATATTTTGGCACGATGTTGCTTTAAAAGCTTGTAAACCCTTTTTTAAAATTTTATGAAATAATTTGAAAAGTTTTGTAATCTTTTTTAATGAGCTCTTAGAACACATTAGTAACAAATTGTTTGAAATTTTCCCCTGAATCTAAACTATATATTTTTTCTTCTCTTGATGCCCTAAAAAATTAAGTTTACCTAAATTTGAATCAAATCCCAGAAAATGGAAATAATTGCATTAAAATCTTCCATTTTTCTTTAATAATTTTGAAATCTTCAAAATTAAAAATCATTATTTCAGAATGAAATATTAACTGCTTAAAATTTTCACATATCTGTTTCAAAACATTTAATCTTTTTTTTTCAATAATTTCATTTTACTTATCTCTTTGAAAATAAAAGGAAAACATTACCCATGTGTAAAAAAAGAAAAAATTTCTTTCTGCTTAAAAACTCTGGAATTATAATATGGTAGCAAAAAAAAGTTATAATATCTAGTTATCTATAATAATAAATAATAATAAATTATCTGTTATAAAAAGTTATATATCTAGTTCGATGTTGTGAAACAATTTGTCATCTAACAATTAATTGATTTTTTTATCAATAATAACATAAAAAACATTAAAAAATCGTTTTCATTCAAACATAAAAATAATGTGTACTCTACGTTTTCGTTTAATATCACATTCACTTTTGAAAATTTGTTTTATTGGTAACTTTTGAGACTAATTTCAGAAAGAAATCAAGCGTATTTTCATATATTATGAAAAATTGAATGGAAACACACATTGCAGTCCATCAGAATCATTTGAAAAATCATCTAATTTAAATAATATAATTTCAAATTTAAATTAACTTTTAATATTTAAATTATATTGAATATTCCATTATGTAACCTTTGAGACGATAATTAAATTATGTTACATAAATTTTGGGAACAAAGTTATAATCTTTATTTACTTTAATAATCAGAAAACGTTAATTGGCTAATAATCAATTGACCATTTTACAAAAGAAAAACCATTAAAATATAATTCTGTTATAAAACATTCCAAAAACTTTAACTTTATATATTTTTTATAATTTGAACTTTTATATTTAAAAATCTTATTCAATCTTAAGCTTTTAAACCGATTCCAGAAAATGTCACTTTTGGTAGAATCAATTGATAATGAATTTATCAGTTCACAAAACAAACATGAAACAATCATTTTCATCGTAGAATTTAAATAATGTTTACATTATGTGTATATTCTCCTTTAAATATTGAAACAGCATTTCTATACGTCTAATTTATTAGTAACCTTTGTCACTAATTCAAACCAACATCAAGAAAGCGTGAATAAAATTATCAGCTAATAATTAATTAAATTGTTTACAGGATAAAAAGCATCAAATAATTTAACTGAAATAATAAATTTGTTTTCACTTTATATATATATATTCAACTTCCTGACTGAAGATCTTAGTTATTAATAACCTTCAATAATTGTTTTTGTAAAAAAAACACATGTACATATGATTTTTAAAATTTAATTCATATAATCATTTGAAAACATCATCAACATATCGCAATACTATATAATTCTAATAGAAATAGGATAAATATAAATGATTTTTTATTAAAAGTTTTATATCCTATATAAATGAATGCATTCTTCATGTAATCAAGTACCGTAAAAAATTAATTAGCTAATAATAAGTAATTATTATGTTCATAAAATACAAGGCGTTAAAGAATTAATTTTATAATAAATTATTCAAATAATTCCCACTTAGTCTTTTTCTAAAAATTTGTATTGCTGATATATTTTTTAAATATTCCAGAAAAAAGGAAAATATATATTCGGATAATTTAGAAATCAGAATTCCGATACTCTGGTATACAAAAAAAATTTAAATAAATAATTAAATTAAAAATGTTGTATTTCAAACATTATTAAAATGTTATTACATAAATTATAGCCGATATTTAATAATATAAGATTCACGTAAATCATCAATTTGTTAACATAAATTTAAATTTAAAAATTCAGTCTTTATGTAATTTACATTGTGAAAAGTATTAATGAACTAATAGTTCATTAATCTGTTTATAACATAAAAATAACGGTGGTAATTGAAATATTGATTCACTTTTATCGTGCACATTATATTCAATATTCGATTATATAATCTTAAGTAAATTATGCACACACACACACACACACACACACACACACACACACACACACACACACACACACACACACACACACACACACACACACACACACACACACACACACACACACACACATATATATATATTCTTTAAATTTGAAGTAGCATTTGTATACCTGTAATCTATTAATTACCTTGCAAATAATTTTTTTTTTAAATTAAAATATATGTAAATATAAGTTTGAAAATGAAATTCAGACTCTCATATCATAATTATCATTATCATCATAAAAATTCATATAATTTAAATGTAAATGTTTAAAAGAAAGAATAAACTTCAATAGAAAAGGTATTAGCTAAAATTTAATTACATAATCTGAAACTAAATACAGCAGAACCTCGCGTATCCGAGGCCGTTTTATCCGAATTCGCGTTTATCCGAGGCTGAAACATAAATAGTTGACCCGTTTTATCCGAGCTATAGCGCAATAGTAGTTCGTATTATCCAGCCCTTATGCATTATTCATACATATGAACTTTCTTAACCAATCAGAACAGATTTTCCCAGACTTTCTTTTTATTTAAAATTCCGTTTTTATCCGAGATTCTCTATTATTCAAGTTGGGGCTGGTTCTCAATAGCTCGGATAAGCGAGATTCTACTGTAATCAATGTAGGTTACTTAATTTAAAACAATTTAAATTTAAACTTGATATAATTTAACATTGTAAACAAAGTTAATCAGCTAATAATAAATTAA
>NC_046657.1:81821859-81824720 GCF_010883055.1 Belonocnema kinseyi
ATAATATTATAATATAAATTAAAATTTAATAGTAAAAAGTAAAATATCACAAATTTAATAGTAAAAAGTAAAATATCAAGGTACGTAAAGATTGGATTTAAATTTTTTAATATTTTGTAACAAAAATATCTTATTTCCTCTCAGATTATGTAATTGAATATTGGCTATTACTTTCGTAATAAAAGTTTACTTTTTTCTTTTAAATACGTATATTACAAATATATAATTTTTTATGGTTTCTCCAGTATTGTGAAATGAGTATTTAAAGTCAATTTTCTAAATTATATGTACACATATTTTAATTTTTTTTAACATAGCTAGAAAGCTTATTAATAAAGTAAACGTAGAGAAATCCAGTTTCATATTTGAATGAGAATATAATGTAAACATTATTTGAATGTTTTCATGAAAATAATTGTGTAATGCTTTTCACGTTGTGATATGATTAATTAATTATCAACTAATTTTAAAAAAATTACATTTTCTGGAATTACTTTAAGAGTTTATTAATAAAAAAACATGTTGGAAATGAAAGATCATTAAAAAAAATGTGTCAACAAAAATTATTTAAAGGTTTTAGTGAGAATTATAGTTTAATGCTTCTCATTTTGTAAAATGCCTAATTGATATAAGCTGAATGTTGGTTTTCGAACAGTAAATTGAATAAAGATTAAAATTTATTACCATAAACTTAAGTAACGTAAGTAGCAAATAAATAAATTATTTACTTGCAGGTTATATAATGGAACATTGAATATGATTTGCATGATATAATTCATTTTATTTTTAAAATACCTCTATTTCAATTAAGTAATTTTTCGGAATTATACTGAAGTTCTGCTGTTCATATTTGCATTTAATTTTCAAAAATATATGTAAAAATGTTTACATTTTTTCTCTTAAATTAATATTAAGTCACTAAAAAGTGAAGTCTTCATAAATGACATCTAAAATGTTTGAAAAGGTGTAAATTCAAAATTATTTCAATGTTTAAATAAAAATGATAGTTTAATGCCTTTTATGTTTCCAACAGATTAATTCTGAATTAGCTGATACATTTTTTTCACAATATTAATTTACATAAAGATTAAATTTTATTTTTTTTAATTAAGTACATAAATCAAGAATCAACGTGAAATTTGTGTAATTGAATGTTTGATATAGTTTGTATAATAATTAAAGTTTATTACATTCTCATAATTTATGATTGAGAAAGTATTAGAATTGTCGGAAATTTGACATCACACTTTTTCAACGGATCTCCACGTTTCGAGACCCTCTGAATCCGAAAATCAGGTTTTCACGATAGCGTCTGTCTGTCCGTCCGTCCGTTCGTGCGTCCTTAAACACGATAACTCTCGAAAAAATGAACGAATCAAATCGATCTTTGGCACACTTTTTCTAGGTCCTAAAGGAAAGGACGAGTTCATTAACCAGCAATTTTTGATAAAAATTCAAAAAGTGACCGCATTTTGAAAATTTTTGAGAACACTTTTTTCTGAATTTGAAAATTCTATGTGAAGATATTTATAGTATTGAAAGGAACAAACAGTTTATCTTAATGACATTTTTCGATAAAAAGAAGATTTTCACAGTTATAGCGTTTTCAAAATTTGTTTAATTAACCGAAATAAAAATTTGAAGCCGAAAAACGCACGATATAAAAAAAAGTCTGGAGAAGAAAAACATTTCTTTTTGAAGTCCCTACAAGATTATCATAACCAATTTTTGGATTTTCTTCAAAAATCGAAAATTCAAATTTTGATTGCACAAAAATTAGTGGAAAATAAAAAATTCCATTTTGTGGACAAACTATGTGGGATAAGAAAAAAGATGAGTTAACAAAAATTGTTATCCCAAAAAAGATCTACAATTTCGTTAAGAATCACTTCTTGATAGGACGCGTACTTTTTGTTTTATTCGTGAAAAATAACGTTGAAAGAAGTAAGATAAAAAAATGTGTGGAAAAACGATGAAAGTTACGAGAAAAAAATCTAACAAAACCTGTTTACAATGAGAATGTGTACCTCAAAGCCTACAGAGCTTTGAGAAACTTAATCTTTGAGTATATTTAATTAAGTAGACAATTCAGAATATGAAGACGCATATAAATACTGTCATCTAAAAGAGATCTTTTTGATAAAGTTTTTTTCAAGCATTCCAAATGCAAAGAATAAATATCCGAGCGCGAAGCGCGAGATGTAATTATGTTCGATCGCGAAATTCAACCGTTGCGCGCCCTAGTTGCGCTCAAAGTTGCGAGCGAGCGAGCTGCGCGCGATGAGAATTTGCCTGCCAAGCGAGCAGATTTTTTTTGTTTAAAATACTCATATTTCAGTAATGTCATTTTCCAAATGCTTCTGATGTTGCGAAATGAGTCTGAATATAATATTTAAATTATCTGTAAATATGTTTTAAATTTTCTGGCATCAGTTTAAAAGGATATTATTAATTACAATTTTCGTAAAAATAAGAAGTAAACTGTAGTAGAATGATTTAATGAATATAATTATTGATGCATTTTATGTTATAAACTGATCAGTTAATTATTATTAGATTTATACTTTCTTAAAAATATTAAATGACGCAGGAATACATTAAAACTGCTTTTAATTATGTCGCTTTATTTGATTAGTTACTTTAAGGAAATGTAATTGAATTTCGGCTAGAATTTGTATACTCAAAGTTTCTTTCGACTTTAAATAGATCCATGAAAATCAGTTAAAATTATATAATTTTTTCCAATGTTTTCAACGTTGTGGAATATTTATATAAAATAAAATTGTAAAATTATATATTTATACACTTAAAATTTTTTTTAAATTTGTATAAAAGTTTGTTATTGATTTAAATTTAAAGTA
>NC_046657.1:81824820-81827195 GCF_010883055.1 Belonocnema kinseyi
TTTATATTATTTCACAAAATTAGATTTTAAGATAAAATTTCAAAAATTATTCATGTGACATTGAATAAACCAATTTGAGATTTATGAAAATTATATTTAATTTTAAATTTGTAAATTAAAATTTAGAATTTATATAGCTACAATATTAAATAGTTAATAAATTTTGATTAGATAATATTAAATTAAAAATACGATATCATTTTATTTTAATCTAAAAATAATAAGTTTTTCAACATTAAATCATTAACAGAATTAAAACATGAATATAATAAATTTATTTAACTGCAATTTAGCCTATAATAACTCTACGCTTTAATAAAAAAATTAATTATAATTTATATAATAGTATTATTAAACTTGATGATTTGGCAAAATATTTTATTAGTTTAATAATCGTTCATATTATTTAAAAGAATGAAGTTTTAAGATAAACTTTAAATAATTATTACTTTAACATTGAACAAAACAATTAAAAATTTATTATTAAAAATAACAGCTGCTAATGAAAGTGAAAATCAAAAGACACAAAATGCAATAATTATCGGCGATTGATAAAAGTATAAATCTAGTTTTAAGTTTCGATTAATTTTGTACGTCTAAAACAGAGGTCGCCAGTCGCCATAAAATACGTGATTAACTTGACCATTATAAGATTCAGCGCCCATGCGCTACTAATGGAGATTACGGCTTTTTATGTATAGGATTTTTTTCATTCAAGATTGATGCAGGAAACAGAAAAATAAGATTATTTAAGGTCCTGTGCTTCAGCAAACTTCATACAACGAAAATTCTCTTGACGAATCAGCTTTATCTACAAATAGATAGGTTACGTCTTATATATTCTCTCTCTCTCTCTCTCTCTCTCTCTCTCTCTCTCTCTAGAGCCCATTTCCGTTCTTCATACAGCTAGAGATCCTCAAGGGAGAGTTGAGACACGGGGTACTCCAAATCGGATTGGCGACGCTGTATCAGAAGTTTAACTATTAATTTTTAACTTTAACGTATATGAATTTTGATTGGCATAATTTAGAGCTATTTTCAAATTACGATTTTGTTTTCAAACGGATTCAATACAGACTAGAGACAGGACTCAAACAAGAACATTATAAATGATTGGGAAGGTTATTTATTAAGGTTGGGGGAAAATAATATTCACTTTGAAACACATATATTTCAACATTTTTATAAACAGAAAAATGAATAAAAAATAAAACTATTTAAACTTTCGCGCCCCATAAAAATATCAAAGTTCTGGTACAGCGGCTACCATTAGAGGGGAAACGTGTCTCAACTCTCCCTAGAGGATCTTAACCTACAGTGTTATCGGTCCATTTCTATATGTCGACCGTCTTTTTCGTTGGTTGTGGCTTATGTTCTTTGTCACAAAGCAGAAAATGAACAGCCAATTACAGAAAACCTTTGTTTTTCCTTTCGTCTTATAGATGTTCTGTAATTGGCTTTTCGTTCTCTGCTTTTCGTTTTACTCGCGGAAGCCCATGTGCAGCGATAACCTGACTTGGACTCTAAAATCTTAGGATGGTGTTTCCTGATTACAGAATTGCGTTGCGTCTTGCGTAATGCGTCAGTTCACAAGACATTTTAACCAATAATATTCTCCTAGTCTCTCAGAGAAACACTGTGATTGGCTGAAATGTCTAGTCATTTGACGCATTACGCAAAACGCAACGCAATTCTGCCGTCATGAGACGCCATCCTTAGGAGCTGTAAAGAATCGATTCACTTAAGAATCGAATAGCAAAGAATCGGGTGAGAAAAATCGATTTTTTTCAAGAGAATCGGTTTTCTGAAGAATCGAATCGGAATCGAACATCCATAACCCGAGCTCCAGATGTAGATCCTGTATCTACTAGCGACCCGAGGCCAACAGGTCGGATCTACTCAGTTTTGGCCTAGAAGTGTTAAAACCCTTTACCTTATTTTTTGCCGCTGGGACCCCATAAAATCGAGATCCTTATTTTTATTTGAAACTTCACGCTAAAATTGAGAATTAAGAAATAAAATAATGAATGTTTAGTTTTCGTTGCCTTAATATTGTTAAATAAAATATTAATTTCAATTGTAAGTTTTTGTACTCATAATTTAAGTTTCATAAAAATTGTTTTGTTTTAATCTTTAGATTAAATTGAAACGTAAAAAGAAATTCACGTGTCCTTGAGTTTCTATTACCTAATATTCTAAACATAATCAATTTTAAAATCGATAATAACAAATTTTTCAATATTTAAAGTTAAAAAAATTTTTAAGTGGACTTAAATAATTACGAGGGTGAATCAAATATTAACCGGAATTCTTTTTTAATATTTATTTATTTATAAAACAATACAAAAATACTATTGATTATTTTTCTACATAGT
>NC_046657.1:81827295-81836926 GCF_010883055.1 Belonocnema kinseyi
ATGGGCGCAAACAAATGATAGTCACAGGGTGACAAATCTGGGCTATATGGAGGATGCTCAAGGGTTTCCCAATGCATATCCTCCAGTTTTTGTTTCGTTTCAGCCGCCGTATGTGGCCTGGCATTGTCGTGAAGAAGGATGACGTTTCTGATGGGGTTACCGCGTCTTTTGCTTCTGTGAGCGGCTTTTGCTGCCTCCAACAGCTGGCAGTAGTAGGCAGCGTTAACCGTACGTCGATCATGTAGGAAATCAATGAGCAACACTCCTCTGTAGTCGAAAAAGACGGTCGCGAGGACCTTACCGACTGAGAGGGCTTTTGGCTTTCACAGGACCGGCTTCGTCTTTCCTTCACCATTCTTTACTCACTATCTTGGACTCGGGAGTGTAATGATGCACCCACGTTTCATCACATGTCACGATATGCTTCAAAAAAGTCTCTCCCTGTCGCTGAAATCGATTCAGATGTCTCTTACTGATTCGCAGTCGGACGTTTTTTTGATCTTCGTTCAATAACTTCGGGACCCATCGGGCACAGATTTTTTTGAAGCCAAGATGATTTTTAATGATTGTTTGAGCGCTTCCATAGCTAATGCCCACCTGCAAAGCGATTTCATGAATAGTGAACTGCCTGTCACTTTCAATAAGGTCACGAACTGCGCCAATGTTATCGCCAGAGACACTTGATCTTGGACGTCGATTATGACTCACATTTTCCACACTTTCTCGTCCACTCTTAAACTTTTTGGCCCAATCAAACACTTGAGTTTTAGACAGAGTATCATCCCCATACTGATCCTTCAATCGAGTCAAAATTACGCACGGTTTAACGCATTCTTTAGTTAAAAACTTTATTATAACCCGTTGTGCAACGGACGCTGGAACCTGTTGCTCACTCATAGCTGTAGTGACGAATTGACTGAGTCAAACAGCTCACCAAGCGTTTTACCCACTCCTAATACACTACATTACTAGAACCTACACTGTGAGAGTGCTTGCGATTGGCTAAGAAAAGTATTTGTAAAATTCCGGTTTATATTTGATCCACCCTCGTATATTATTATATCTAACAGATACAACAAATAAATAAATTTCTATTTTTACGATATTTTAATATCAATGCAAAGAATTTTTCCCCCTCAGTTGCGATAGCGTTTTTAAAAAACTTTTCTATTAAAAATTGAAAATGACTTTTTTTAAAAAAGTTTTTTGAATTATTTAATTTTAAAGCTTTATAATTTAGAAAATTACATTCTGAGCAATAAAAATGACATAAGATTAATTTTTTATCCTAGAAAAAAATACGTGGCATCAATTTTAATTTTTTTAATAGAAATTTTTAATTCTACAATTTAAGCAGCTTCAACTTTGAAGCATCCAATATACTTTAAAGTAGTATCAAATACAAAATTAATTTTATCTAAAGGCGCTAATGCAATTTCCATTCCTTTCAATTTTAACTAATCAATTTTTAAAGTTTTTAATTTTTTCTATTTTCGAACCCTTATTCAGAAATCATTCTATTTTCAGATTCACGATTTAAAAAAAAACTCTTAAATTTTGAACGCCTTGAATTTATTTTTGACCATTTATTTGTATTATTATTAGTTTTTAAAAAATTATTTAGTAGTATTAATGTCGAAATAATTTATTTGTGAACAATTATCGGCAATTGCTTATTTTAAACACTTTTAATAAAATACTTTGTATTTCAAGCTCTTTCAAGTCATTCTAGAACAACGGATTTCTCCGAACCCTTCCAACTGGGATTTTTTTCAAAGTATTTTTTTTTTCGTAGTTTCCCGCCTGAAAAATTGGTAGATCTGGAAAAAGGCCGAACGATCCTGGGTCATGCTGCACCTGTGTATTGTGGAGACCCCTGCTCTAGGGTAACTACGGACTACAAACGTTTGTTATTCAATCACTTTTTGAAAACATAATTTTCATTTTTAAAGCTCCCATAATTGTAGCTTCTAAATCTTGTCTGATGTTTGGTGCAGATAAATACAACACGATAAGGCATCAATTAGAAAAAAGTGGCGGCGGAGAAGTAGTCGATTGGGAATATTACTTCGATCTGCATGATCTGTATGGTTGCAGAACATCTGCGAATCGTAAAGGCGTGTACTCTGGAAAAATAGCTTTAGCCACATCACGGAAACCAGTGACGATTCCCACCAAGGCTGCTTCGGTTCAACGGCCTGCTTTAAAACAAATAGAATCAAATAAAATGCATGATCCGAAGAATTTTGGAGATGACTTATCTGTTACCGCTGTAGAGTCCAGGGGCGCACACTCCCTTCGCCACCGGGAAAACGACAGTCTATTTTCTTATTTTAAAAAACGCTTTTTCTTAATTTTCACTTAAAATCATGAATTATATAGTATTATTTTCAGTAAAATCTACACTTTCCATTGCATCTTATTCAACCACAAGCCCCACCCACCTAAACTCTTGGGTACCCACCCCCCAGTTGGGGTAGCAACTGCTACTTTTCAAACATGGTTTGTGCGCCGCTGGTAAAGTCTTCAGATGTCGATGATCCCTATGAATAGCAGGAAAACGAGTTGGAATATGCAAATGAAAATAAGGTGCCCTTACGCCCATTGCCCTCAAAGGAAGGAATATTCGCAATGATATCACTATTTGTTACTGCTCCTGAAACAATACAAGAAAGCATTGATGAATTGTCAACCAACTTGGCAGGGTCCACTGTAGGATTTGCTCAAAACTCCACTGAAAAAAAACTAACGAATACAACTGAAATCGAAGAAGAGATTCAAGAAGAGGAGGGAAGTAAATCTGCAAAACAGGAGAAAGCGGAAGCTCAGGAATAATCTGAGAAACATAAAAGGAAAAAACGTCGACAAACTTTTGAAGAGAATGCTAAGGAAATTCTACAATCTTTTGACGTAAAGCCTGTGGAAACAATAAAAATGTTACAAAAGTGCCAACAGAAAGTGCAAGCTCAAGGCATTTCTGATTTGGATCAGTCAATGCAAAAAAATGCCTTGCTCATAATCCAGGCGTTAGCTATGACACAGAAGTCTGCACAAAAGTCTTCGGAATGAAATTGCACAGAAAAATTACTACCATATTGCAGCACTTCCCAAAATCCATCTCCACGCTGCAGTACTTCCCAAAATCAACCTCTTCAATCCAGCTTTTTTCAACATACACCTCAATTCAACTTTTCTCAAAAAGCAGGTACACCGATTGGAATTCCTTCTTCCATCTTATATCCAACAGATCCATTTTAGTTTTCAGAACAGATTCCGTCAGCTTATTGCGCTCCACCGTTTGTTCTAAATTTGCAAAGTTTTAACTATTTAGGCCAATCAATGCCTGGCGGTTGTAGCATACTTGTTATCTCATCTCTTCCTATTTCTTTTTTCTTTCCGGGACAAATGTCAGAAAACGTTTGTTCTTCGGAGACGCTTGCAAATACTTGTAATGAAAATTCGTTGGATGAAGGAAATAATACCACAGCTTTAGAAATTCTAAATATTTCGACCCAAGTAGAAGAACAATGTGTAGAAAGCCTACAAGAAAATACTGCAGAAACCGTGCAAGAGAACCCTGAAGAAGAATCTACTTGCAGTCCGCAGTGCACCGACAATTCTTTTGTAACCGATTAATTGAAAGAGGATGAAGTGGAAAAGCGAATCTAAAAATAGGTCGCCTTGAAATTTATACCACGCAAAGTAAAACAACTGTTTTTTTTCTCTACCAATATACCGTTCTTAAATATTTAAAGAAAATATGAACATGTTATGAAAAATTATATTATTTTGTTGCTTATGTTTAATCGTAATTAAAAAACTGTTAAGAAATTACACAGGAAACAAAATAAATTAGTATTTTTGTCATAATGCTAGATCGTAAGAGGTTTTTTGAGTGCTAATTAGTTTTTGTATTTATCAAAGTTTTAAAACCAAGCCCAGACAATAAAAATGGATCTTAACTTACTGAAATGCTATTCTCATTTAAAATTTAATACAGTTCGAAGTTCTCCTTAGTAAAAAAATGACAGAAACTGTGCTAAAATGTGTTACTGGTTAATGATTTGTAATAATAACTTAATAAATATTGAAATATGACTATTAAATCTCCTGCGAATTTGAGTAGTTCCAAATTGTATCCATAAAATAATTTCAAGATTAGCAACAATTTCAACTAAAAAAGCGACAAAACTATAATAATATCTTCAACAATATTTTTAATAGGTTTAATAGAGCGTTTTTTTCATAGGTAATCTCGAAACAATATCGACTAACACACTCGGGATTACTTTTTCATCCTCCGTTTCCTCTTCTTCATCAATCTTCATCAAACGTGTAGTGGCATTCTGATCATTTCATTATTCGCCGCCATCGACTTTTTAGCCTGCCAAACGCTATTTCAATTTTTACTCGTCCAGAATTCATATAAGCGTTGAATGATACTTCAAATGGTGTTCTGCTACCACTTCTAGAGAATCCCTTCACTAACTAGGGAAGAAAGGGATAATTGGGATCATCCATTATAAAAAATGGGACTCTTACACTATTTATTACTTTCTTAACCTATAAAAGTGAAAACTGTTCTCCATTAAGTGTAAAGAATTGAAAGTCTCCATTAAGTGTAAAGAATTGATATACCTGCCTAATAAAATGTTCATAATTCATTATAATGAAGAATTTTTGAATAAATTCGCGTCATGATTGTAGCCAGGTGATTTGATATTTATGTTCCTAAATCTGGGAAAAATATGTAAACATTGTGAATAATTGATGCATTATTCTTTTGAAAGAGAATTAACGCAAGTTATTATTTCATATAGGTACATTAATTTGTGATCAACATTGCCTTGAAGAACGTATAAAGTCCATCATTTTCTATTAATAAAATCTTGATTGGAATAAGATCTTGAGTTGGGTAAACGTATCCAACTAGGCATCAATATTGTGTTCATAGCCGTTTTCACTCGATGGATATATTTCCAGACTGTCGAATGATTAACTCCAAAAAGATGTGCAACGACCCGATATTCGCAACAAATTTCATACGAGAAAATTGCAATGGCTACTTGTTTCTAAACAATAATTGGTTTTCTAGGTATTAAGGGATTAAACTTTGGTCTTAAAGCAGGCAATACGGAGCGGACGAGCAATATTCGGTGCTGCGGAGCAAAGGCTGCATTGAGTTCTCGTCCGAAAGATGAAATTAGGAAATAAATAAAGTTGCTCAATCCAGTAGAATTTATTATAGATGGTTTGTCTAATATTATCTATAACAGCCTACGTCAGAAAAAAGCCGCGACTGAAAAATTCAATTGAAGCTATTGAACTCGCGCTCGAGGAAGGACGCCGTGCGTTGAAAGACAGAGTACGCACGAAACAGCATTACACTTCGCTCATCGCGGCTTCTAAATTGCGTGATATATCAACTAAACACGAGGTATCGCGTGAGTTAAAGAGCAAGAAAAATTATGAAAATTTAAATTATCTGGTGCGTTTAGATGATAGAGCGTTCTCGAATAAATATCCTCACGGTTCATATAGCGAGACAAGTCCCTACCGAAATCAAAGTCCCTCGAGATACGGTGCATACTCGCGTTCGCCTTCTCCATCTCGTGTTCATGAACAAGACTCTCGGTCTAAGAACACTTCTTTTTCGCGAGATTACGAGGAACGTGACTACTCAGTCCAAGTTCACGCTTAGCCTGTGATCACCCGAATCATCCGACTAATGATCTTGGCCATGAAACATCGCGGTGCAGGAATGCAGCCAATCCGTGGCGAGCACAGTCGCCTGGTTCAGGGCGTCGTGCGTTTTCTCCGTTAAGCAGAGTGTTGCCGGGATCCACAGTCAATGTCTCTGGTAATTGAAACTCCCAGAGCGCTCGCCGTTTGAATGCGATGGCGAGCGCGCCAGTGAGAACTGTCAGGGCTGTGGTGTTCGCTACGCCGTCAGTTGTCAAGACTGTTATTATCGCTGCCCAGTTGTCAAAGTTGAAGTTAGGGTACTAAAGACTAGTGAGGGAGTCTTTATTGTCAAAACTGGCTGTGCATACAATCTCGTCAATCAAGATTGCGTCGGTCCCGATATTCAAGTAAATATTAGTGAACGGATCTCTAGCACCTGAATTACAGAAGGATCAATACCTTCATACTGATCCACCATCCTTAATGTTTTCGATACTTCTGTACAATTTAACGTAATACGTAACAATTTAAGGGTCCCTGGAGATGGTATTATTGGTGGAGTTATTATCTGTAGACTGATCAGTCCTAGGTATAAAGTTTTTAAATTCAGAAAAATTTTTAAATTTCGAAGTTGAAAAAAATTATCAGCTCCCCTCAAAAACTCCGGTTTTGACTCTCAAAGCACGAACTCGACACGTAGTTCCTGCTAAAAAAACGATCGGGTCCTCGCTTACCAAAATCACAACGAGTGCGTCGCATCTGCGAATTAGTAGGAGTGAACAACTTGCAAGCGGAAGTAAGGGAGAGCGTCATAAACTCTTGCCAGCGGATTCCATAAAATTCCTGTACACCCCGCTGATGGAGCAAAGACTGCCTTTTCTACCGATAACCGCCATTACGAATATTTGAGAATAGCTCCGCGCCTTACAGCAGCCCGGCTTCATTTCAGCTTTTGATGGAACGTATTTTGATGGGGCTTCAGAATAACGAGTGATTTATCTATTTTGACGATGTCGTCATTTTCTCGTTCTCTATCGAAAAATACGAGGTCAAAGCGAGGCGCCAATTCGCACGTTTAGCCGCGGCCGATTTCCGTCTCCAACCAGAAAAATTCGCTTTTTTCGCCACGAAAGTAAAATAGCTAGGTGACATCATCTTTGGGAAGAAAGTGAGTCCTGATCCTGACACAATTATAGCTGTGACAAATTTCCCTGTACTCAAAAATCCGAAAAATGTGAGAGAATTTATCGGATTGGTAGGTTACTATAGGATATTTATCGCTGATTTTGCCAGGAGGACTCATCCTTTATCAGATTTGATGAAAAAGTGCAGAAATTTTGATTGCATCAATGAAATGATATGAGATACGCTCTTATATAAGACCTGATTTTGGAATACTCGGACAATGAGTGACCGTTTATTTTAACCACTGACACATCAGATTATGCGATCGGAGCTGTACTTAGTCAGAGCAAGTTGGAAAACGATTTATCTGCAGCATATGGGTCGCAATTGTTAACAAAAGCTGAAAGACATTATTCTGTCACTGAAAGAGAGTGTCTGGCTGTCAGTGAATATGTACCACATCTTAGGCACCACATTTATTGAAAAAATGTCTGGGTGATAATCGACCATTTAGCGTTAAGGTGGCTCAACACAGTAAAAATTACATTTTTACGATTAATGGGTTGGAGATCTAAGCTTCGCGACGATCGATATTAAATCGTGTACTATTCGGAAAAAACGAACAAAAACGGAAACGCGCTTTCCGCGGAACCCTTCTGAAAATATCAATAATTCCACTATACATAAATTTCGTATTTTTCCGATCACTTCTGAATCTGCACAAAGAAATCCGAGTCGATCTAGTGAAAAGAGTAAAGAATCTTGATCAAAAACGTCTACGTGCGATAACTCCGATAAAAATTCTTCTATCTCAGAAATCGCGGTTAGAGTTATAACGCAAAATCAATCAAAATCTAGGCCGAATTATGAAGAGACACCTTTCAGATCCTATCGTGAACCTTTGTGCTCTTTTTCCGATTCTCAATCGACCATCTTACCAGCACCGCGAAAATCGCGAATTCCACTACGCCTATAGATGAGATGCTTACAAGTTCACAGGGACCAATTACCGAAAGCCCAAAAACTTCGAATTTCTTAAATTCCCCTTCCATATAGTTTTCAACACCCATTGTTCCTCCACCTGCTACCGTCGTTCTTTGCACGGTTCTGCTCAGTGATGCAGAGATCATGAGCGTACTTAGATTTAATTGGATATTTCCTATTTTTCACACAACTATTTTTATTGTACTTTAATCTGATTATGTGTACTCAATTTGTAACAAGTAGCTACTATAATAGTCACTATGTCATTTCAATTTGCTTCGGTATGTCGCCCAGGTGCTGGGGAGGGTTTGCATGTTGGTATATCGTGCCGTCTTGGTTTTTTACCCATAAGGGTTTGTGGCTTTCTTTCCCAAAAATAAATTCCAGTTTGCCTTCAACATCCTTATAAAAATTCAAGCCTTACAGTCCCTATAATAAAGCCATTGGAAATATAGCCTACCCAGATTGAGAATTCTACACTCTTAATAAGACAACTTTTCCCTAAATAATGGATTTCTGTCTAAATTAAAAATAGCCATAAACTAAACTCTAATGGCCTCCGCCTTGGAAGAGCGAATTAACGGAACATCTGGCTCTTCTTCTTCCGAATGTCTATCCTCAAATTTACCCATTCTTCCTTCCACCTTTCTCTCATAACCCCATCCCCTCAATGGCCAGTCTCCCTCCATTGGAGTGGCAGACTCTGACGTCACGGGGACTGATTGCCCATTTTCCGTAGTACCTGGACTTTGGATCTAGTTTGGCAAGCTCGACCATAATATTATTTTAACGGGTAGGTCCTCCAGACCCTACGCGCAAGTCAGGCACTAATCACTGGAATTCAGCAGTCTCAATTCAGCTAAAAACGAGTTTTCGGGTTAATTATTTAAATTCCCTGACTGCTATGCATTGTGGAACGCACCCCCTGAGGAAGGAACATTATATACAGCTAGCATCTGACTCATGTATCATTAAGTCAATAAACATTTTTCTAACCGAACTTACCTTTATATTTACCCAATTTATTATCCAAATCCATCTTCCTTCATCATATAACGAAAGTAAGCAAGATGAGTTTCAACTCCTTGGACCAGGCAATTTCCCATAATACTCGACCTCTTCACCGCTCAAAAGATCAAGGAAAAAATATTTTTAATATAGCAAGAGTGAATTTTTCTTAATATATTACCACTGCGATCTCTAATCGCTGTGACATGACAAGTCAAATTTTCAACAAACGCAAGGGTTGTAAATAAAAATTTTACTGTAAATTTGGGTCAAATAATTGTTTAAACAAATTAATACTTTTTTATAGCTATCTTCTTCTATATGAGTATTAGACAGTTAGAGTTTTTTTCCCCTGAAATTTAAATCTTTTCGTCCACTTTTCAATAAGAGTGGATTAATAATTAATTAAAGTTAATAAAGATAATTATTTAATAAAATTTGTAACTATTGTGAGCGATCTTATCTTGGCTTCATGAAAATAAATGTGGGTTTGTTGTCTAAAATTGTTTAATATTTCTTTATTTTTCATTAGTAGTGACTTACTAATCAATTAAATTTAACCAAAAATAATAGTATAAGCAAATTATTATGGTTTATAACTACCTTTGCATATAGTAACAGTAGATACTTGATACTTATTGTTCTTAACTATCTTCATCTATAATATCCCACAAGATTTCTTCGTCACCAATATCCCACTTGAACTTGTAATAGATGCTTTACAAAAATGAAACGGAATTAAATTACACACCAAATTACCTTTAGAATTTTTCATCTAAATTTAAAAATTTTATTTAGAGATTGCATATTGTATTTTAAAAAATAAATA
>NC_046657.1:81837026-81838246 GCF_010883055.1 Belonocnema kinseyi
GACATATATATGGAGTTCCAATGGGTTCATCTATTTCAGGCGTAGTATCTGATCTCGTAATGGAAGAATTAAAACAATCTATTCTCAACAAAAATGAACAGTTTACTCCTCTGTTTTTCTATCGGTATGTTGATGGCACCCTAGCTTGTCTACCAAACGAAAAAATATTAGTATTCATAGACCTATTTAACAATGATCACAACAGACTAGTATTCACTGTAGAATAGGAGAAAAACAACCGTATCAGTTTTTTAAACGTACAACTTACTAACAAACTAAAAATCCATATTTTTCCCACCAACATCATTAATAAACTACTTCAAGGAAAAACGGATAACTAAACTTTAACAGATCTATATTCTTACCTTATAATACATCAATTTCCAGAAGTTTTAAAAATTGTTTTGAAAAATACGACATTAAAATAATTTTCAAACCTATTAAATATCCGTTTAACATTTTTCGATATCAAAAAGACCGCATTCCTAAAAGCAAACAAAGTGATATTCTTTACAAAATAGACTGTTTACATTGTAACAAATGCTATATTGGTCAAAGAAAAAGATATATACAACAAAGAATCAAAGAACACAAAAGATCATATGAGATGCACAAAAATATAACTGCCCTCCACAAAGATTCAATCAATTATCATCAAAACTTTGATTTTGAACATGTTACTATTTTAACCACAGAAACACAATATTATAGACGATTATTATTAATAGAAATATTTTGCATATTAAAAAACAAGAAAAATGTAAACTCTAGAACTAATATCGACCATATGAGCCATAGATATGATAACCTCAAGCATACAGCCAACTAAAATGATTTATTAACATTATACAACATAGCGAATAAGCTCACACAATCTCCATAGATACATATTACAATATGAAATTTATATAGGCATCTCTCTCTCTCTCTCTCTCTCTCTAACACATATGTTCCTTCAAGTATAAGTGAGAGGCAATATCTGTACCTTATCCACTGTCGACTATCCTTCAGTGCTGCCACATCGAGGTAGAAATTTACCCTCACAATACCTACCGTTTGGGAGCCGCAAAACAGAAGGTGCATGATTACCACTGAAAGTTCGTGCATAATGTCTCGATCCCTACTTAAAAGAAATTGAAGAAATTAGCGATTTTAATGTTTCCCGTGATTCTCAAATTCATGCATGCGTCGATTTTATGGTTATATTTTTTATGTGTATA
>NC_046657.1:81838346-81848226 GCF_010883055.1 Belonocnema kinseyi
TTTTTGCCAGATGAGATAGTAAATCTGGTTTTCCAAAGCGGCATCAATCTCTCTATGCACCCAACTATTTGCGGATGAATCTTTAAGATTTCCAAAAGACAGGTGATAAGTCTATGGGTTGTAGAATCGAAAGCTTTCCGATAATCAATCCAGGCCATCGATAGGTCAGGCTGGTAGAATGCTGCATCTTTGCAGACATATCTATCGATGAGCAGGTTCTCCCGACATCCGGCTACGCCTTTCTTTGAGCCTCGTTGTTCATACATTTCTTGCCACACAGGTTCAATTGCCCGAACAATCCTATCATTTAGGATAGCTGTGAATATCTTATAAAGCGTGTTCAGACAAGTTATTGGCTCTGCTCTAGACTTCTCTTGGCGTCAGATAGTATCCATATTCTCTCAACAATATGCTGCCTGATGGTCAGCAGCTTTGACTTGTTAAGTGTCTGATAACGGGTCCGAAGTTCGCGCGCGAACTTTCCAAGCTTGGCAGTAAAATTCCTGCCAGATGTGATGTAGTCAATCACATATTGAATACGGGACGCGTACTGTCTTGCCCAGGCTATCTTTATGGCAAGTTGATGCATTCGTCTTTTGGTCTTATGATCAGCCGTTGGTTTTGTTTTACGGTTCGCGTCGGCCAAAGCTCTCGCTGCATTATACACACAATAATTGATAGCCCAGAGGTCGGATTCTCCGGAAAAATGTCCACGAAGCTCGTCATCCATTTCAGCCAGATCTTTAGGCTTAGAGAAATCTTGGTGTTGATGTTTCTCCGGGTCGTAAAGCATCGATCTTCATCTATTGGATGCCTGCCCGCGTTTGGTCTTAGTGTCGCCTCTCTTTCTTTGTTGCCGGCTTGTTCTAGTTGTGGTAGAGCACGCGTTCCGCTTACATAGCCCCTTTTACGGAGTAGTTCAGCAAGGTTTCGCAGACGTTGCTGCGAAAAGTGCGTTAGCTCCGGGTGTTTCTCGCACCACAGAGCATGCAGCCGTGCCATGTAACCCCGTTCACGGGCCACACTCGCACTGTAGCAGTCTAGCAAGTCGTGATTCAGTTATATATATATTTTACACAGAAAAAAATATATTGCTTGAATTAAGCGGCCTTTTTGAGCAGTCTTTGTCTCTTCTTTTCTTTGATCTCGGCTTTGGTGGCTGGTCTTTTTACCTTGTAAGCGCAGATTTCTTCGACGATTGCGTCGTGTTGGCTCCTTTTTACCGTGTAGATCCCGTCTTTCTATGGAGCCTCCCTTTTTTCCC
This sequence comes from Belonocnema kinseyi, assembly GCF_010883055.1. NCBI lineage: Eukaryota > Metazoa > Arthropoda > Insecta > Hymenoptera > Cynipidae > Belonocnema > Belonocnema kinseyi. Next base: position 81,839,611 of record NC_046657.1, read on the forward strand.
GGGTGGTCTTCATCTCCTGGAGTTTCACTTCTGTGAAGGCGTTAACGTCGGTCAGGGCCTCTGTCGAGTCCGCTGTGATGGGTAGTGGGTCAAAGACGAGAGTCAGTGAGCGAATCTCGTTACGAATTTCCACCTTGATATTAGGCACCTCTGGTACCGCTTCGACGTTTGATGATTGTACTGTTAAAGTTTTAATGCTAAATTCTTGACAGTTTGAATGTAAGATCTCATCTTTCGATATTTTTTTTGTCGGAGTTTCTTCCTCCTCTGGTTCATCATCGTTTGTTATAACCTCGATTTCCGGTAGCACGTCCTCATTTTCCTTCATATTTTCTGCTGATTTGTCCACCGTCGGTGAATCATCCTTAATTACGATGATCTCAGGTTTTGGGGCCGGTGAGGTTGTTTCTGCTCGTGTGGAGGTGGTGAATTTTCTCACAAAATTGCGGAGTTCCTGTTGCATTGTATAGACAAGCAGGGTCTCAGATCAATGTCGCTGGTACTTGCGTCTGGCATATTCAAATTATGGTTTGGGACTGACTTTCCGAAATTTTCGTGGGCCCTTTTATGCTGAGCTCCCTTGAGGGCCTTGCTTTTCCCATCCCCTCTTCTAAATTTTCCTACGAAAATATTTTCAGAGGTAGTTTGCGTGGTACTGTCCCCTCTCCATCTCGTTGTCGACGTTTCTTATAATATAGATATTCGTAGCTATTCGTTTCTTGATTTAGTAGGGGCCTTCATAAAGTGCAAGAAATTTTGCCATTGTACCTGTAGCAGGATTCGATACATTAGAGGTTCTTGCCAGTACCCATTCACCAACTTCAAAAGTCATTCCTTTCTTTTTGGAAATGAGCCTTGTCAATTTTCTTTCTCTCCTTGTCTTAATGCGTTCTTTTAAAACTACTAATTGCTCTTGCCGGTTACTCTCTATTAGACGAGGGACGCGCGGCAGGAAATCGGTCCACCATCTTTTAGGCTTACGCCTCCAAAAAGCCTCATAGGGCGTGACGCTCGTGGTGTCGTGATGTTACTCGTTTATTAAAGTTTCTAGATTGTCTAGCAGTGAGTACCACCCATCGTGTTGGTTCGGTGGTAAGAGAATCCGAAAAAGTGTGGTAAGTTCGCGGTTTACTCGTTCTACCATGTTGGCTTAAGGTTGTCGTATGGAGGTGAGAATGAATTTTATACCCTTATTTTCTATCCCTTGCCTCCAATGGTGGCTGGTGAACTGCGTGCCTCTATCTGACATAATTTTCTGCGGTTTTTCGATGTGTTCTTTAAACTGTTCCAATTTTCTCAAGGCCATTTCTCCGGTTGTCTTCCGTAGCGGATATAGTTTTTTATATTTGGTAAGTGTCTCAATCATTACTAAGAGATATTCATAACCATACTTCGTTTTGTTTAATGGTCCAAAAAAATCAATTGACACCATTTTCAAGGGCTCGTTCGGTGGTCCCGGTTCTGGTATCGCCTAAGAGGCTTGCGTAGCGACTTTATTTCTCTGGCAAGAGTCACAAGTGGATAATAATGGTCGGGTTTGTTTTGCTAGCTTTGGCGCATAAAATGACTCATGCATTATTTTATATGTCTTATCCGCCCTTGGATGCTTATATGAATTGTATCAGTCCCATATAATATTTGCAGTGAGCTCGGGCGGAAGGTAAATTCGGTAAGCTGATCCCCTGTAGTGATATAGGGTTTTGTTTATTACTTTATATCTTTTTTCTTCCTCCGATTTTTCCTCAGCCTTTGCTATTAATTTTTGTACTTTTTTATCCAGTTGTTGCTTTTGGGAAATCTTCAGGATTTCTCGTTCAATTTCCGGCGACCATTGATATTTTAGTGCGTTGATTGTTACTCGGATCTCTTCTCGATTTTTCTTGTTTCGATCGTTATCGAGCCTCCGACTTAACACATCGGCCATGATATTATCCTTACCCGATAAATGTTCGATTCTAATATTGTAATATTGTATCGCCAGTATCCATCGTGTCAATCTCGCATGCACAAACTTGTACGTTTTGAGGAAAGTTAGGAATAGATGTTCCGTTCTATTAATGATTTTCACACCGTGCAAATACGTTCGAAATTTCTGCAGTGACCACACGACCGCAAGCAGTTTCTTCTTAGTCGTGAAGTAAGTTCTCGACCTTTCAGCGTGCGGCTCGCTAATGTTATTATTTCTTTCTCTTTTTCATTGCTTAATTGATACAGGACAGCACCTGGGGCATAGTTGCTGGCGTCTGTCTCCAAATAATACTCTTTCTTTGGATCTGGGAAATATAACATTATCGAAGTTCCAAATAGTTGTTTTATTCGCTCAAAATTTTCTTGTGCTTCTTCGTTTCAGTTCCAGACTGCTCCTTTCTTTATCAACTTTAAGAGGGGTACTGTTTCTTTAGCATGTTCTTTGCTAAATTTTGAATAGAAATTTATTAAGCCTAAAAAGCTTCTTCATTTTTTGACATTTCGTGGAGCTGGAAAATCCTGAATATTTTGTATTTTCTCAGGGTCCGGTTTTATCCCTTTCGTTGTTAGGATGAAGCCCAGAAAGTTTTTTTCTTTCTTGAAGAAGTGTGATTTCGTAAGATTTAGCGTGATCTTACTTTGTTTTAATCCTTTTAATAGAGTGGCAGTGCTGGTTTTTAATCTAAATCGTACCACACGTAATTCATAACTTCTACCTCGATATTGTAAAGCGGTGTACTTTCTGGAATCAGGGTGCAAGGGTATTTGCCAGAAGCTACTGGTCATATCGAGATTTGAAGTGACGTTTATCCCTTTGCATTTTTGAAAGAGAACTTCCGCAGATTACGGGAATTCTCAGTATTCGATTAATATATCATTTAATCGTCGCGCATCCAGGCAGAGTCTAATGATTCCGTCTTTTTTTACTACTGGGACTATAGGGTTGTCATTGACTCCACCTCTGTCTCTTGTCCATAGGTTAGAATTTCATCGATGGCCGATTGTTCGATATTACATATGTGATGTCCTCCATTTTATTTTTATATCGCCTCATCTTGTCATATCCTGATCGCTAGTTCGGACCTGTAGATATAGGAAGGTTAATGTTTTTGAGTCTAGATTTATGTTTGTTCGATGCTCGTCCAAAACGTCGATCCCAATTATGCATGTGCGCGAAAGGCGTGACACGACCAAGAATGCTTATGGGATGATGGAGTTTGGGAGCTGTAAATGGGCATAAATTTGTTGATTTAACCGCACTGCCTTTCCTTCCAGAGGTCAAGCTACTACTATGCCTGCTAGTGGTAGGCAGGGGTATCGGTTGAATCTTTCTTTCTTTCCATTGAGAAATTCTTTTGATATAAGGTGATTTCTGCCCCTGTGTCGATTAATGCCTTTGTTACAATCCCTGCTATCTGGATGTTTGCTGTGCATCATTTTGAACTCTTTTTTTAGTATCTCTGTATTTTCTTGTGTGAGCTCTTCACGGGTGTTGGTTAACATTTTTGTAAAGCATGTTATTTCAGTGGCCACGTCAACCTCTCTATTTTTTTATTGTCATTTATTGACGTGGCTCGGCTCGTTTCCCGATTCATTGATAAGTTCCTCTGGGCGGTATCCCTCTTGCTCCACCGGCGCGGCGTGGTATCTTCCAATTCCATATTTTGAACTCTATATGGCGTTTATGGTTGACGCCAAGAATTTGCTTCAGGGGAAGCTCTTTGCCCCCCACCCGAATTTGTGATGTTTCTGTTTCCGTGATTTGTCATTGGTCGATTGAAATGGCCGTGGAAATTTTTCTGCTGAGATCCATTTCGGATAATATTGGCGCGTGTGTAAGTTTGTTGAGGTCTCCAGTGTCCAGTGTTTGAATAAGTTCTCTCTCTCGTCGCATTATTTCTTGTCCGCCAATATCTAGGTTCTGGATAACCGTTGTTAGTGGTACCAATTTTATCGAATTCATCTAGTAATTCAATAAGTTGCTCAATTTTACTTACGCCACGTCTAATTATAGCATATTTAATTTCTTCGGTGAAATGTCGTTCCAGGTTCATAATGGCCTCCTTCTGCTCAGGCGGAGGCGTTAATTCACTTATTTACGCAAAGGTATGCGTGGCATATTCTGCTCTGGATTTGTCACGCGTGACGTTGAAGCCTCCGAATTGCAGTTTCTTTCTTACTTCATGTTGAATTCTTTCGTTTCAATACCTTTGTTGGAATTTCACCATTAAGGTCTGAATATCTGTGATGTCTTCCCTTATTACCAACCACCAATCATTAGGCGAATTTGAAAGAGATTTCTCTATGAGATAATCTGTGTCGCATTCTCGTTGACTTACCACGTCCAAGTATTGCCGTAATTGGCGGAGATATTTCATGGGGTTGCCCTCCTCACTGTACTCTGGCAAGACGTATTTGATGTTGGGTTGGGTCGGTAACACCTGTCCCTGCGTTGGCCGTCCGATGACGTCGGTCACTCGCTCGGCCACTCGGGTTTGGGATGTTGCTAATAGGTTTATTCTTGCCTGGATTCGGGCCTCTAACAAAAATTCTCGGGACGTTGTTTCTTTCGAAAATTTTACTTAAATCTTTGTTTGCGAAATCTTTTTTATTTGTTGAAATCATTGAATTATTTAAAATCTATAATTAGTAAAAAAAATCTTCTAAAATGTTTTGAAACCTTTTCAAATCTTTTAAATGTTTTAAAATCTTTGAAATCTGGTGTACTGTAACCTTTTCAAAATCTTTGAAACCCTTTACATCCTTTAAAAGTTCAAAAACCTTTGTGAAATTTTTATGAAGTATTAAAAATCTGATATACACCCCTTTAAAAAATATTCAAAATCCTTTTAAATATTTTTAAATCTTTGAAACATTTTGAAATCTTTAATAATGTTTTATAATATGGTGTATACTCAAACACCGAGTGGCAAAACTCTTGAAAATTCCGTTATATGGTCGTGAAGCTAAGTTAATATTGAAGATTATAGCTAATAATTTTTATAATTTCTGAGTCAAATATCACAAAAGATGTATACCTTAACATTCTATAGTAGCGGAGACGAAATTTTCAAGGTAGCTGGACACCCGGCTTATAACAATAATTTGTCTCTTCTTACCTCTCATCATATGAACCTCAGATTCATCGTTGCAATTTTTATAATCACACGTATTACAATTTTCGTTGCAGTTAGTCAAAAGCGTTTGCTTCCCATATTTAATTCAATAAGTAAAACAATAGATTTTATGGCCAATTAATTACGTATAACATGCAGATATTCACTTTAATTAATTAATTAAGTTTGAAGTACAAAACGATTTTAACACTTGTCAAGCGTCAGATATCACTCAAGTACCGTTACATTAGTGAAAACCAACTCTAATTTTTAATAAAGTACTTAATGCACGTCCCGAATGTATTTGTGAACAATTGTAATGTTTTGTTACATTTTTTCAAATTCGTAACTAACTATTTATTTGAAATGCGCGCTAAATCCTGGGAAACATAACCTTTTTCAGAATTAGGTTATACCTATATTTTGCGCACCTCTTCTGAGTCTCAAAGCCTTTTACCGATTAGCGCGGGATATTTGAAAACCGAATTGAAAAATCTTGTACGTACATAATAGAACGGAGTGAGAATGCTTAAATTAACCGAATCGAGAAGAAATGTTACTCAATGTTCTTCAGGGTGACTACTATTTGTATAATGTTCGACTTTCGGCGTTCTCCCGGTAAATATTCGTTATTTCTTCCGGATCAGAAAAAGATTGTATTTTTTTGCGAAACCCACATTTTTTCAGATATATATTTCATTGCGCTAGTTGATCAACATTAGTAAATATTTTTGCAAGAAATCGATTGAATTTTAATTATATAGTATGTAGGATAAGAAAATTTGTGCATTTAATGAAGAAAAATACAGAAACCTTGGAAAATGAGGTCATTTGAAATTCAGAGAAATTGAAATTGTATTCTTTATAATTAAAAGCGCTCAAAATTAAGTTAATAAATATTGAAAACTTTTGAATTTGAATGGTTTTAAATTAAAAGCAATTAAAATTCCGAAATTTAACATTGAGCACTAAATGGAATCTTTTAAATTCGAAGCTTCTGATGTTCTAGAATTTTACATTGTTACCACAAACTAAAATTATAATTTAAGATAAAAGAAATTTAAAACAATTTTGCTAGAATGAAAAAATGAATTGATTAATTATAAAAAATTATAAAAATAATAAGGTAAAAGTCCCAAAAATCGTGACGCCAATTTTTTTTTCGTTTTATTCAATTTAAATGCATTGCAATTTTTTTGTGCTACTTTAAAATGCTTAAAATAAACTGTTTTTATTATTAAATGTTACTTTTAATATATTTTTAAACAATTTCTTTAAGTTATAACTAAGTTTCACGGTTTTAGTGATAGTCACGATTACTGGCATATTTACCATGAATTTTTAGTCGCTTTATTGTACTATAAGTAATTCTGTTACTAAAATGAATTTAATTTCTGTTATCTCTAACCTAACCAATTCATTGCTAAAACATTAGAGTAGAAAATTGTAAACAAATTTAAAATTTAAAATGTTAGAAAGTATAAAGTAACTATTCCAATTGGCCATAACCATTGGGACAAGAAAACGTATAATCTTTATTCTTGTCTTAACCGTTATGGACCAAATGGACTAGGTTCTTTATATTTTCTATCATTTCGAATTTTAAATATATTTTTTAATTTACTAACCTAATTTTTCATCCGTAAATTGGTTAGATTTTGTAAAATGATTATACTTAATTACTTCATTTAGTATCAAATCATTACTTTGATAAGCTTGAAATTGACGATGGTTCTTTTCAGCCTTGTTATTCCTCGTGATTTCCTCGCTTTCTCTAGACCCTCTTCCGCATTGAGCTGTTCTATGATTTTCTTTGGGAGGGTTGATGTACTCAAACCCACTTTTGCTTTTCTGCCAAATATAGCTTCGTAGGGCGACTGTTGTATGCCTTGGTGGAAAGAATGATTTTTAATAATTTGGACGAATCGAAGACCTTCTGCCCAGTGCTTTGTTTGATTTGTCTGCATCTATGTAGTTAGTATATTTTGGAAATCTTGGTTTGCGCGTTCAACGAATCCTTGATTTTGACTATGCGGAGGTTTTGCATGTAGGATCCTCAGCTCAGGCCGCATATTCTTCAATTCGTTAACTATTTTATTCACAAATTTCCTTCCATTACCAAACTTTAATACACTTAAAGCACCAATTGTCATGAAAATGTCTACTAAATTATAAGCAACTTCCTCTGCTTTTTTAGATTTTAGCGGTCGTAATGAAAGGAATTTTGTCAAGTGGTATTGATAATTTAGAATAAATTTATACTTTCCGTCAGCACTAATTTGCATATCGATAAGATCAACCTGACACCGAGAATTAAATTAATTGAAAAGCATAGGTTTTGAAACTAAACACTTTTTTGGCATCGATTTCTTAGCTTGACATCGTTTACATAAATTCAGGTATATATTAATAAGATCCTTAATAACATTTTTATATTTACGGTGCAATTCTTTTTCCATACGCGTACGAACACCATGACCGATGCTCTGGTGCAAATCATGAAGAACGTCGAACATCTCACCACTATGCAAATAGTACCAAAATGTAGAGTCACTTCCTTTTATAGGAGTAATAAGCTTTTCACTACCACCCACACGAACAACATCGAATCTCTTTAGTCGACAATAGTGTACACTTAGTTTTCTCTCTTCCTGTTTGGCTTCGTTCACTTCCTTTACAAATGTATAGTACTTTTCTTCAGAAAATATAAAACCATTTTCACTTTGATGTTTTATAACTTCTTGCAACAATTTTTCAAACTGTATGCGCATATTCACCACCTGTTTATTTAAATAACCGGAAACTTCACTTGGAGAATTCCTTGCAAAACCTGCCATTGTTCATAATTTAAACTTCACTGTGAGCAATGACTAACACTCAGGAGCTTTGCTGAAATGATACTATCGACTCTAACGTTCTAATACAGGCTCTTTTGACTAAGAGTCATTAAGAAGGGCTGCAGAACTGAAGGGTGGGTGGCTGGTTCTATAAAAATTCTCTCCAATTGTAGTTATGAAGACAGCAAGCAATTTTCCAGAACATAAGAGTGGGGTTTAAATGTCTAATTGCTCCATACCCGATCTACTGATGAAGAGCAGGTGACATACTTGAATCCACTTTTGACTTGACTTCTCTAAGAATTGGAAATTGTACAGGTAGTACATTTCCAGTCTTTCCAGAAGATCATGTAGTTGGTCATAAAATAAGTAAAACAAAATAAAATGAAAAATAACAAGCATTTCAAATCATTTTCATTGTAAACTTTTAATTAAATAAAGAATTTAGATTATGTATATGAAATAAATCGATTTATACATACTTTCTTTTGTCCTAAACTTCAAATTTCGTATTACTCAGTAAAATCAAAGTATTTCTGGCTTTGGCCAGTATACCCTGGCCGCTTTGCGGTTTGGCCGGCCAAAGCCCCAAATAGGAATACGACGCCATTCATTTCGGGCTTTGGCCAACCAACCTGACTAATACGCAAACTGGCCGGCCAGTTCGCGCATTGCCCGCTTTCTGGTTTTGACCA
>NC_046657.1:81848326-81869338 GCF_010883055.1 Belonocnema kinseyi
TTTGTGGTTGCGCATGAAGGAGGAATGAGATTTTAAGCTCTGTACTATAATATTTTATTGAGAAAATATTCCTACTCTAATTTTACATGTGATTTTTCACTGTGTAAGACTAAATTTATTAAAACACCTCTTTGGTTGAGATCGCAGTAGGATTATATAAATAAGAAATCGGTTAATTTATATTTCGAATAGAAACTATTCTTATTTATAGATATAAGGATCAGCTCAAGTAATAGTTTTTCTTTAAAAGATGAAAATTTAACTCTTAAAATCGCTCGCTGTTTTAGGTTTAAACCCTTTAAGTTCATTGAATTTTATTTCGTACACAGGTGTCTACGCTGAAGACCCTTTTTCTAAATGTGCTATTTTAATAATCCGCAATAATCATAAATAATTGTTTTGTGTCACTACAAAATAGGCTCAATGGCAATTCATTATATTTAACACTTCGCTTTTGTTGTAGTATCCTTACGCAGGGCAAAATTACAAGGATTAGGACGAGGGAAGGCAAGGTAATGCTTATAGCTTTATTTGTTATAATCTGGATATTTCCAGTTTTGGAGGTACTGCCTCTACAGTTCTATTCTTTTAGAAGGGAAAGTCTCTTAGACTCAGGCTATTTAGAAATATTCTCTTGCCTCGTGTTGAGATTTAAAACTTTTCATGACCAGATTTAGAGAGGTATACTCCCGTCTGCCCATAAAGAATTAAGGTTCTCGAAACAAGCTTTTGGGTTTCAAAATCCAACTTACTTGACCAAGGTTAATGGGTATCAATATTATTACTAATATTCTGTAAACTTAGGTTTTTAGCCTAAGTTAGCAAAGTATTAGAAGAGACTTGAGGATGGTTAGTCCCTAAGATCCATTGCGTCTTCTACGCAACTCCCCAACTTTCTATTCTGGGTCGCGTTGCTCTCATATTAAATTACTGTAATTAATTGAAAAGTCCTTAGAATCTTTTTAAATTCTCTCAAATTTTTCAAATCCTTCAAAATCTTTTGAAATACCTAGATTTTTTCAGGACATCTAAAGTACTTTGGAATTTTAAAAAATAACCCTTCTAAAATTTTTGTAATTCTTCAAAATTCCTTTAAATTATGAAAATAAATGCAAACTTCTTTGACATCTTTTAAAAGATCCTTAAATATTTGATATCCTTCAAAAATCTTTTGAAATCTCTTGAAATATGGAAATGTTTGTAGATTAGAGTTTTGAAAATGGGATCAATAAAAATTCAAAGCTTGCGACATTTAATTTTCAAAAATTGTCAACTCTTAAATAAGAATAATTTTCAACTCGATAGGATTCAAGTCTTTAAATTTTGAACTGAAATAATTTTATTTAGAGATTGTCCAATTGAAAAGCAGACATTTATATTTTCAACGCTTTAAATTTATTCACCATTATTAATTTATTATAAATAAACTTCCAAGTTCACAGTTCAAAATTTTTAGACTTGAATCCCATTGAATTGAAAATTATTCTTATTTAATAGTTGAAAATGTTTAAAAATTAAATTTCAAAAGTTTTAATCAGCTTTGATTTTTTATTGATTCCATTTTTAAAACTTTAATCTACAAACATTTCAATATTTAACGTTTTGAGATTTTTCTTTTATCTAAATTTCGATCTGAAGCTTTAAAAACTGTCAAAAGATTCTAAAAGATTTTTGAAGGATTTCAAATATTTGAGGATGTTTTAAAAGATTTCCAGGAATTTTCAACTTATTTTTATGATTTTTGAGGCATTTCAAAGAATTGTAAAGACTTTACCAGTGCTATTTAGAAAAATTGTTAAGTATTTAAACACACTTTTAAAAAAGTTAAATGTATGTCAAAATATTTTGAAGGAATTGCAGTATTTTTGAGTATTTTAAAATGTTCCAAGGAATCTTTAATTGATTACGGTAATTTAATATGAGATTTTCGAAGATTGAATATATATTTAAAGATATTTCAATAGATTTCAAGGAATTTTCAATCGATTGCAATAAAGGAGTATGACATTTTAAAAGATTTGAAATATTTTAGGGTATTTTTAAAATTTCAAGGAATTTTCAAGAAATTTGAAAATTTTAAAGAGATTTAGAAAGACGTTAAAGGTTTTTAAATATTCGAGGATTTTCAAAAAGATGAACGATAAGAAATTTTTTAAAAAGCATGTTTGTTTACCTGCAAAAATTATTATCTTACTGAGTGAAAAGAAGTTTAAGAGTTCAGAAACCCCCGCAACCTTATGGAACTTATCTGAGAGGGGATAGTTACGAACATTAATAAATTTGTAAGCAACTAGATTAACTTGCATTATTTATTAGTTTGTTGAGTAAAAATTGGATACAATTGGAAAATTGTACAAGAAACGGGAACTATCTAGCATTAATAAAGAAGATAGTTAGAAACAAAAATAATTTATTTAAATTATCATTTTGTTCAATTTAGTTACTTGTGAACACACTCTAAGTGAAATGTAGGGTTCAAAATTTCAGAACAAAACAGCAAATTTGTGTCATTATTCAAACTAAATATTATTTAAAATAATAATAAATTGTTAAAAAAATAATTTTTGTAACTATTATTAATTATTGGCCTCACTCTAGTTGGTCGTTGGATAAAAAGTGATTTTTTTTTGAAAAAACTGCAATATTCTAGCATTATTAGAAGAGGATATTATTGACAATAATGAAAAAAATTTCAACAATTATGCTTGTTAACATTAATTATTACCTTACTCTAATTGAAAATTAAACAAGACGTGGATATTTTTGAAAAACAACGACTTCCTGAATCTATTCTAAAAGAAACTTACTATAAACAATTAAAAACTTTTTCAACAATTGTTTTAAACAAACTACTATATATAAATAGACTTATGGTGGTGATCTTTAAAAATTAATATTCTATTCGTATTCTCTGACAAATTTTGAAGAGAATTTTCAAGTTGAAACTCGATTCAGCTAATATTGATGATTCTGAATAGAATTTACAAAAACGTGATTTTTTATGGGAAATACGTCTTATACTTCATGCAAGTTCAGAAACCTGTGAATATCAATTTGGTGGAGAAAAAATTGATTTATTTTGTTGTTGATTCGCTCAAATTTTCGGGCGATATCTATGGAAATTCGAAAACAAGTTTTTTGACGATTCTGCTTAATCATCGCAATCATCACTTGGACATTACCGGATGTTAAATGTAACGTTAAGTAATCTCATTAAAAACAAAAAGATCGTTATCTTTGTCGTGAGTTCAAAATTTTTCGGAACCTATATTATTTTCTCTATATAAAATTTAGATTAATCTTAAACTTGCAAGCTTATATACATTCAGACAACAGTAGGAAATAAGTAACAAATGTCTTTCCTTGAAACTAATTATATCTCACAAGGACAAGTTTGAAACCTACAATGCATGAAATAACAAATATAGCATATATACTCTAATATAAGAACCCGACGTTCTTGTGTTAAACTGATCAACAAATCCTTTAGACTCAGTTTATTCTCTACTTGGAAAAAATGAAGATTTTCATTACTCTCCTCTTTATCTTGGCCTTCATCATTCTGTCTACTGGTATGTATAATATTACAATGTATCAATAACTTCAGTTAAATATTAGAGTTTTACGCAAATAATAATTTTGCAGACTCAGTCCACATTCGACTGTACATTAATACTCCTCATTTAGAACAGATTGCGTGTCATTATTCAATCCGTGCCTTCAAATTAACAATTTCTACGAACATTATACTGAAGTAAAAATAGAATTGACACTTTTTTCAATGATTAGACCAAAGTGATTTCTAAAGAATATATTTAGTGGGAAGAGTCGCGGATGTTAAGTTTCATACATACTGCTTTCAAATTTGTTCATATTCAAAACAAAATAATCATTTTTTTGTCGGAAAAAATTATATTTAGATGTACGGCAATCTCTGTAAAGTTTAGCACATATTTTCCATCATAAAAACAGAAGTCTTCAAATTTTATTCAGAATCGTGTCTATAATTTTGTTTTATAGCGTCCAACAAAATTTTACATACAAATTGCTTATTTTACATAAAATAATTTGTTCTACTGAAAATTATATTGTTATATAAGTAGCTCATATAATTTATTATTGTTATCAAACATTTTCTCTTAAAATAGAGTTAGAAAGTCGCGGTTTTTTCAATTTTTTTAACTTATCATCAACTTTTACAATGTAGCGAACCAAGAATGAATTAAGTTCGATATAAATCATTGTTTAAAAGTTTTATTCTTCTTGTGCACAATATTATCTTAGAATGATGCTCGAAATTTACAGTTTTTTCTTCAATTTTCAATTAGTGCAAGGTAATAATTAATGTTATATAACAAACATAATTGTTTGTTCAAATTATTATTGTTCATAACTATCTTTTGTTATCTTAATTCTAGATAGCTGCTGTTTTTCTGAATTTTAAATTTTTCCTCACTGTTTACTTCTTCCTCTTTATTTATAATGTGTGCGCCAAGGGATTACATGAATTTCGTTTATTACATGACTATCTACAAACTTTATATAATTTTATCTTTATTATTTAAAATATTTACAACTATTCACATAATTCTTATATCTCCGTATTTCTACATTAATATAGTGCATTTTTGCGCTCGGAAAAGTGAGCGAGTGAGAGCTAGCACATTTCAATTTACTTATACTACTACATAATAATAGCTACTTACAGATTTTTACGCATCTGATCTTCGCAAGTTCTGTTTCCTTTTTTCTTCACATTCATTTCTCTTCTATCTCACTCTCATTTTGTCACTCTTTCACTTTCGTTCCTTCTCATTCGCCCCTCTCGCCCCCATCAGCTCCTTCATCCACTTCTCACTAACTCCATCCTCCTCTATAATCCTTACCACATTCTCTTTTCTGCTTTCCTTATCTTCTATTGCTCTTCTACATCTTTCTCAGACACGCTCCCATGTTTCCTTTCTCATTCATATATTCTGCACTTTTTCTTCTCTCCCTTTTTTCAATACGGGATGTATTGGAAAAAGGGATATCGTGGGGTAAAAAAAAGGGAAATCCTGCTATTATGTTTTATCTTATCTCTCCATATCCTTTTTTATAAGCATTTTGGTACTTCTTTCTTTTTTATCATCTTATACAATTTATTATATTTTGATTCCTCAATCATTCCCCATCTTTCCAATAATTTTCTTATCCTGTCCCTTCTCTCCAATGCTTCCTAGCTAACTCCTTTCCCATATCTTATATCTCTATTATTAAAAAACTCCCTCCTTTCTTCTTACTATTTTGTTAGTTCTACAACTCTGACACTCCTTTCGTCTAGAATTTACCCGCTTTAGTAATTCATTTATCCCATTCAGCTTCATCGCTCAGCATATAACCAGATGTCGACCAGTCTACCTCTAGTGTCCATAAAGGTATATACCAAGGTATCAAAGAACCACATTCTCCTTCACCAATCTTTCTTAAACCTTCTTTTCCCTATTCCCGATACCTGTCTCATTATGCCAGCTACTTTGCCTAATTCTTTCTCTGGTATGAGTTTTATGATCTCCATTCATTTACAAGGTATATCCCCAATATTTAAAATCCTTTACTTTTTCTAACTTTAGACACTTCCGATTACCAGTCTATCTATACTTTTATCCTCATCCTTTTCTAAACCTCATTATCTTCGTCTTATCTAAATTTAAATTCAACTTTTTCCCTTCCAAGTATTTCTCCAATCAAAATCTCGTCAATGCATGCCAATGTATATATAAATTTTCCTCTTTCATCTTAAATCCTCCCTATTCCTTTCTCTTCATTTTCTCTTCTAAGTCTGAGTTTAATATATTAAATGAATGTGGGATCAGAGGATATTCTTTCCTTACCCCACTTACTAACCAAAAACAACCTCCCACTTGTTTTCCTACCTTTAGCCTACTTCTTGTCTGTCTGAAAATTTCCGACACTCTCTTTTTGAAACTCTTACGTACCCTCTTTTTCGCTATAAATGTTTATCGAGCGCCTCTATCGAAAGAGTCAAACGTCGCCTTTAAGTCAAGGAATATTGTTATCATTGTCCCTTTTAATTATTTTATTTAACAGATAATTTATAACATATATGTTGTCCATCACTCCTATTCCTTTTCAAACCCTCTCTGATTCGCTGCCTCTATCTTTTTTCCTCAACTTCTTTCTTTAATTTCTCGGACAAAACAGTCACATATACTTTATACAATGTTTGCATTAGCGTCGCACCCCTAAATTCTTTAACCTCTTTTCCTTTACCTTTCTTTATTGAAGGTCCTACTACTCCCTTTTTTTTATAAATCTGGCCACCCCTCTCCTCTATATACTATATAACGCTTTATCCATGCCCATTTCTTTAGTTCTGTTTCCAACATATTTGCAGACTTCATTTGGAATTTCATCTATACGAGGTATCTATACCATTCTCTCTATATTTACTCCCTTTTAAACATCTTCCGTCTCAGCCTTCTCCGCCTCTTCATCAAAAATTTTATTCTCATCCTCTTTCTTTTAATCACACAACTTCGTATACACCTATTTTTCTTCCCTATGTCCTTCTCCACGGGTTTTAAATTTTCTCCATTTTCCAATCCGACCTTGTTCTTTTTCTTTTTACAATCATCATCTCATCCACCTCTATTCCCTCATTTACTAACTTCTTTAATGCGTATGCACTAAATCCCCTTTTTATTCCCAATATCATTTTTTCCATCTCCTCGTCAAAATTTCCTTCTCCTATTTTGATATTTCTGACCTTTTCTTTAAACAGTTTTTTTTTAGTCGTTTCATTGATTAATTCCTTTTTCCTGTTCTTTTTAGCTTAGCATCCTCTTAATCCATATTACTATTACTTTTTCTCCTCCTTATTTCACAATAAAGGGAAAGTGAGCCGAATCTATGTAATCCTACATCTAGTTTCTTGACCTTCTCTCACCTGATCAAACACTATCGCATAATCAGTTGCCATTCTTATTTCTCCTTCTGAGCATCTGTATTTCCCTTCCTCATCCTCCTCTACATTTCCGTCTGAAGTTAACCATCCGAACTCCTCCAAACTGTTTAACGACTTCCTCCCTCTCTATCTCCGTCCCATTACATTCATCCTCTGCCTACTGTTTTCGTATTGCAATCCTTACATATTATAAGGCTCATCTCATCTTCATTTTCTTCCATTATTTGCTTCATCTCCTCTGTTTTCTCCTGCACACCACAGTTCACATAAAACCTCACTATCATCCACTTCACTCTTTCCATTTTTACCTCTTCTAAATTTAATCCTTCTTTTGTTATTTTCTCTCTTTTTAATCATTCCCTCTTATACATTCTTTCCTCACTCCCATTATCGTTTCTCTGCCTAGTTTATTCTTCCTCTTTACATTTTGAATTTGCCATTTGTAACCTATCAGATCCTTCCCCATCCTTTGTCATCTAACCACGCCTCCTCATTACTACAACAGACAACTACGTCAAATTTCTCATAAACTCCCGATCTTTTCTCTGCAACCCTGCTATATTCCAGTCAAATATGTTTTATTCTTTCCTATATTCGTTTCTTGTCTCTTTTTTGCTTCTCACAACGTTCTTTTTCTGTACTTTAGGATCTATCCTTTTTATCGTATTGTCTACTCCATCCTTCACTTCCCTCCCACCTGATTGTACATCCTTCATCACTATGTTTCTTACTCTTTCATCTTCTTCTTTCCTTTCTAATCTTCCTTTTATTTCCCTCAACCTTTCCCTCACATTATTTCCACTCTCCTCTGCACCAAACTCCCGTATTGATTTTTCGATCTTCACTATACTACCATGCGACTGTGCTAATTTTTATTATGGTCATCCTGTTTTTCTAATTTTGGTTCTAAAGTCTTCATCCTTCTTTCCAAATGTTCTCACAGCTTCCCACTTTCGCATCTCGATTCTTAGTTCTGCTATTTTTTCCATAATTTCTCGTTTAATTTCGTCTCCTCTTCGATCCTGCCTTTTTCGTTTATCTATATTGCCTTTAACATCATTTGATGCAATTCTTCTGAATTTAACACTTGAACTTCTACCATCCCTTTATGTTCAACTTTGTCATCGTCTTTCCCTTGTCCTTCACTCTTTCTCTAATTTGGTCTCTTTCCGATGGTGTTCTGATCATTTTCAAATTTTTCAGGGTGGATCCTACTTCTTTTTTGTCACTATCTCCACGACTCTGCCTCAACCTGGCACTGTACTTTCTTACGTGCTCTTCTCCCGTGTTTATTTTTCCCTTGTCCTCCCTGTCGCCTCTACTTGGCTGCACCTCTCTCCTCAACCTGCTCCTTACGCCAAATAGAAAAACTTCTCAGCCTACACAAAATATTCTCGTAGCGAATTCGGTTATCCTGCACTGGTGTACTGGTGTACCATGGCACGCCGAACTGCTCCTTCTTACTTCTTTCTTCTCACTCCGACTCGCGTCGGTGTAGGTCTCCCAAAATATCAGGTTTTTCCGTTTATTTCTTTACAACAGAAAAGTTCTCATTCACAACCCTTTAATATGCTCCTACCGGTTTGCTTAGTGAGGCCATAAATTATACAAGTTAATAAACATAATTATTTAAACCATTAATTATTTTTATAACTATTTTCTATTAGCTTAATACTATAAGTAGTTGCGTTTTTCTTTAATATTTAGTTTTGCTTTGAATTCATTTATAAAAAAATAATAAATAAGAATCAACAATAATCACTTTTTAAAAAGTATTTTATTTTTTAAAAATGAATTATTTTTATTCTTTTTCCATGTTCTAGGAATATTAATTTGAATAAAAAGTCTGTCGTGCTCGCTTAATCTGAATCAGCTGAATTTGGCTAATTAGCAGTGAAATTTGACTAATTGTAGAAGCAAGAACTCAGTAACTGATGACACAGCCGCACAAAAAAAAAGTTTTCTGACCTGGGGGTGAGACGATCTTGGTTATATGTTTTTTTGGTAGCTGAAATCGAATCCGAAGTCCATTTTACCTTATCACGTCAGGTTTTCGACATAACCTCAAAAAGTCTTTATAGACACCCAAAAATGAAGTGTAATGCCGGCCTGAGCACCGAACCATGTACATTATATGTTTTTTTGAGTGGCTGAAGCCGATTTCAGTGCCTATTTCACCCCATACCGACAGGTTTCCAATATAACCTCAAAAAGTCTCGAGGCCTCGCACCAAAAAAAAGTTTTTTGGCCTGTGGTTCTGACCTTGTTCATTTTGTTTTTCCGGCGTTGCTGAAACTGTATCTGTGGTCTGTTTTACCCCATTATGTCAGGTTGTAGACATAACCTGTCTGCATCCAGGGCACCTCCACGCGGTGACGGCGGGCAACGGAAGCCCAGAATTTTTTGGGAAATACGAAAAGTCCTGAGTACGAAAAAATCGTTGCGAAAATAATTACAGACTTTCGAAAGCTTGGATGTCTAATGAATTTGAAACTTCATTTTCTGCATTCCCACCTTGGTAAATTCCCCGAAAATCTTGGGGACTTTAGCGAAGAGGAAGGCGAACGATTCCACCAAGATATCAAAATAATGGAAACTCGTTACCAAGGGAGATGGGATGCGAATATGATGGCAGATTTTTGTAAGATTCTGAAGAGAGACACGGAGGAATATTATGGAAAGAGCAAACAGAACCCTTTGCACAAATTATTCGATCAAAAAACAACTCGTTATAGTTCCAAAGGAGAGAAGGACTGAATTTGAATCTACCTGTGATTTGTACACCAACAAGATGGCTCTCATGATAATAAGAGCATGGAATTATGATATTTTCAGAGGTTATGTCCGAAACCTGAAGATATGAGATGAAACGGACTCTGGATTCGTGTTGAACCATCCAAAAAACATACCACAAACATTGTCGTACTTACAGTTTTAGCATATTTAGCAAGTATATTGGCACGTTTTTAATATTTAATAAAAATATAACATAATTCATTAAGGTAAACAACAAAAATTGAGATTAAATAGATTTGTGAATTTCAAACTTCAAGTGTTTGTTAATTAAAGATGTCTACTATCTTGCGATTTTGTCAAGGTAATCTGATTTTAAATCATTTGAAAAACAAGAATCTACAACCTCTTTGAATGCGTCAAAACATGTATCAAATTGCATACAAGAAAAATTACAGGTTGTTGCACAAATTTCACTCGGCTGACATTTAAACAAATTTGAACAAATTTGTGAAATTCGTGTAAAACATTATTAAACAAAGTGGACATTTTACATGACATTTGCACAACCAACTATAATTTTTCTTGTATGCGATTGGTTACTTTTAAAAAATGTGAATTTAGTATAAAGTAAAAAAGACACATCCGAAGTATGCAGAAAATATACTTGAAGCTGTTCGCGAATATAATAGTAATTTTTGTTGTTTGCCTTAATGAATTATATTTATTTTCATTAAATATTATGTAATTGTACGTTTTATTTAGTTTAAAACGTGCTAATATGCTTGCTAAATATACTTAAACTGTAAGTACGTGCAATCACTTGTAATTTTGTTTTGTCAACTAGAAATTATTTTAAAATTTAAAAAATACGGCTAGTTTTGAGTAATTAATGAAATATATTCACATAAAGCATTCATATTTCTATTTCAATTATGATTTTCAAGTACTTTAACTTGATTATATACTTTTTTAAGCTTGTATCATATGATTGTACCAGCTTACTTAGCATTTAAGTTATTATGCATAGCAATTTTAATGAATTTTTCACGAATAAAAAAAACCGCTCAGGGGACCATTTCAAGCTCATAAAAAATGATTATAGGCACCATTTACAACAACTTCCCACTCGTAACTTTGGGGTCCTAGAAATTTTCATCTCAAATTATTCAGCCCCACCGTGGATAGCCAGTATCTTCTTTGAAATTCACTCTCTCGCCTATTTTTGAAAGTCTGTTTGAGTAACAAAATAATCTTCTCTTTTTCTGCGTCAACGACTTGAATTTTGAGAAGTTCACTAATGAATTGGTAGAGATTGAAAAGGTCTAACTCAAATTTAATCTGTTTTATTAGGAAAAACATATTTACGAAAAAGAAAGACATCGTTTAAAAAATTAGGCACTCTAATATTCATTATTAGCTAGTAAAAAAAAACTACAGCGAAATTAAAAATTTCACAAAAATATGCAACCTTCTAGCATTAATATAAAAGAATAATGTTATAAAGAGAAATAATTTGTTTCGGCATCCATGTTTGCTAAGTTGCATTAGTTATTACCTCTTAAATATTTTATGTTCTTCAGGCTACTGTTGTTAAGTTCGAAATCTAAATTTTAAAGAAAAAATAAATAAATTGGCCGTTCCATAGAAGCTGATATTAATTGTGTGGCTTTTTTGCTTATGCAAAAGACACTTTTATGTCTCTCTAATTCAAAATTAATCAAATTTAACTAATTAATAGTACCATCTTACCATCTATTTCTAGGCTCAGTGTTTTTATGACAATTGACATGAGACGTAACAAAAATAATATTTCCATGAAGTACTATTATTTTCGTACTGGAAAATAATAAATTAAAATCAAAATACGAGTGAAATATTTTGTGGATTAGTAAGTGTCGTAGCATGATGTCCCGGTCATGATAGGATATGTAGAAATTTTAAGAAGGTGGGCACAGTTCACTCATCTTAATATGAGAAGTGTTAAATGCATTTCTGCAATTCTGTTCCATCCTTTCATCAGTTCAAGACCCTCCAGTTTCACGTTAGGCAGTGACTAAACGTACGGAATTTTCCGTAAAATTAGCCAGAGGCTTAGTTGGGGCTTATGTTACGGAATTTTCCGTAAAAGCTTTAGAGATCAAACAGGTTAATTTACACCATAATAATAAGTGCTCGAAGGTATATTTGTTTGTTTTTTTCAATTCTTAATCTGGAAATAAAGTTCCCAGAAGAGAGTACCTTCGATAAATTTGGATCTGACCAACATTATTTCTGTGACCAGTCAGAGAAGTGCCTTCACGCCCCCCACGAGACTTTCGAAAAGTGTTAGGTTTTGACCAACATTCTTTCAGTGACCAGTCACAGGGGTGATATCCAGCCCTCCATGAATCTTTTAAAAAGGGTAGGGGTCCGATTATCATAATTTCTATTACCAGTCACGGGGATGCTTCCCTCACCCCACGCGTCGGTGGAGAAGGTTAGGGGTTTGACTAACATTCTTTCTGTGCCCACTCACAGGAGTGCCCTCACGCCACCCACGGGATCTTGGAAAAGAGCCAACTCTTGTCCAAAATTATTTAAGTGATCAGTCACAGGCGTACGATCCAGCCCTTTACGAAGCATTGGAAAATAGTAGGGGTTCAGCCAACATTATTTCTTTAGCCAGTCCCAGTGATTCCTTCTCAGCCCCGCCCCCACACGTAACAATAGAAACGGGTAGGGGTTTGATCAACATTCTTTCTGTGACTAGTCGCAAGGGTAACTTCACGCCTCCCACGAGACCTTGAAAAAGGGTCGGGGTTCGGCCAACATTATTTCAGTGATTAGTCACAGGGGTGCCACCCGGCCTTTTACGAAACCATCCAAAGGGGGTAGGGGTTTAACCAACATTATTTCTATGACCAGTCACGGTCATGTCTTTCCACCGCCCACACGATGTTGAAAAGGGGTAGTGTTTTGACCAAAGTTATTTTTGTGATCAGTCAAAGGGCTGCCTTCAGGACTCCCACGAAACCTTGGAAAATGGTCGGGGTTTAACCAAAACTATTTCAGTGATCAGCCACAGGGATGCCACCCAACCCTCTACGAAAACTTGGAAAGGGATTTAACCAACATTATTTCTATGACTAATTACAGGGGTGCCTTCACGCCTCCCGCGAGACCTTGGAAAAGAGTTGGGGTTTAATGAACATTCTCTTAGTAACCAGTCACAAGGGTGAAATCCAGCTCTTCATAAAACTTTGAAAAGGGGTAGGGGTTCGACCAAAATCATTTTTGTTATCAGTCACAGGGATGCCTTCCCACATCCCATGCAGCGGTGAAAAAATCTAGGGGTTTGACCAACGTTCTGTCTGTGCCCAGTCACAGGGGTGCCCTCACGCCAACCACGAGACCTTGGAAAAGGGTCGCGAAAATTCCGTAACAATATCCCTCGCCCTCCGGGAGTACTAATCGTACGGAAAATTCCGTAACATTAGCCCCAACTAAGTCGCTGGCTAATTTTACCGAAAATTCCGTACGTTTAGACACTCGTTCACGAAATATATTCAACTATCTGAAATTTAAGATTAGAGTACCCGATCAAATAGACACAGGAAGTTTTGGATATTTATTTTATTTGATAATAATAAAAGGTTTTTAGTATACGAAAAATGAAAAATGACTGAGAAAATAGATTTTACACGTACATTTATGTCAGTCCGAGTCGGCTATTGGCTCGAGCGAGGCCGTGTATAGGAATTTGAAATACACACGAGTTGACTATCCCACAGAAATTCTAAAAATTTTATGAGCGAAAGTTAGTGGCAAACAACTAACTGCTTAGTGAAAGAATCGCTTATTCAGGTTTGGACGTAATAATTTTTAAAAGTTGTAAACATGGAAAAGCCGAAAAATTGAAAAGTACAATTAAACGACATGATTGTTTGCACAAAGTTAAGAAACATAAAATTTTTTATCATACACAATACGTTTCTATATTTTTCTAGTTTTCCTTAGAAAAATTGCAATTATTTAAAGAAGCGTGAATTTATTTTTAAAATTTTTGCCTAAAAGGCTGTTTGAACATGTAAATCGAAAACGATAAATGTTTAAGAAAATACGTGAATTTTAAATGAAATAGATGAATTTTAAGTGAACATAGACGAATTTTGAACCAGGAAATCAAATGTTTTACGAGCTAGTAAAATTTCTAATTGAAAGAGATGAGTTCCGGGCCAAATATATAATAGTACTTTTTTCAATTAAAAATAATACATTTTCAGCCAAAAGTATTTCCAAGTATATTTAAACTAATTTTAGTTTGTTTGAACAATTATTTTTTGTTTAAGAAATACTTTTTTCTAGTAAATTATGAAAAGTTACTATTTTGGGCATAAATGATATAGTTGATGAGAGTACAAAATTATATTTAATGTTTAACATATTTCTGGATTTTAAAAAAAATTTGTATTCATATAGTTTTTTCTAAGAAAACATAAAAGTTAGTATTTTCTGGAATTATTGACGCATTTAATAAATGTTAAGAATGGCATTTTTTGTAAAAGACTTTTTGAATTTATTTAAACTATTGATGTATATCTCTAGCTTCATTTCATAGGAAAGATGAAGAAAATTTCCCTTTTTTTAAACTATTTTACACTATGTCGGTTACTGATCAGTATTTTCTAATCTTAAATGATTTGGCTTCAAAAAATTATGGTATAAGTTCTAAAGTAGAATAATACAAAATAATAAGCGAAATTGCTAGTGTAAGAGATTCGAGTAACACTCATTTTTTTCCACCTTTTCAATGAAAAGATGCAAGTATATGATTTTCAATTGTTCGAATAATTGACAACTGTCTTTCAAACAATATATCACTATTATTTAGGGACTTTGAATTCTCTTTCGTTGAAGCTCCTTCGGCTCTATCGAAGGTATTCTCATCACATGTCTCGTGAAAAAAGAAGGTAAAAAGTAAGTTTTTAAATTTATATCAGGCAAACAACTCTCATAATAAAAATTGTATAAAAAAATCAAATTTTTGAGCAAAAGACAAAAGCTGCAAAAAAATAGAGGGACGAAAGTCGTTGACCCGTGAAAGAGCTACAAATGTGTAATGAGTTTTTTTTAATTCGCTCACTTTTTGTTTTAATAGTGCAAAATGACAGAATTATTTTTAAATTGGATCTGAAATTTGTTTTTCACCTTATTTCATGACAAGACACGTGATAAGAATGTGTTTGTTAAAGTCGAAAGAGCTTTAACAAAAGAGATTTCACAATCACTAATTTGCATTTTTAGATGGTTCGACCTTCAATTTTAAAAGTCCTATGCAGAAATGTAGCAATGCAGAAATAAGGCGCGAAATAAATATTATATCGAGCACGAAGCGTGAAATTCAACAGGTGCGTACCCTAGGCGCGCTCAAGCGATTAGCAACAAATTTGTAGATCTTTTCTTGGGTGAACAATTTTTGATTGTTTATTTTTTTTCGTACCTTGCATAATTTTACCGAAAAATTGAAGTTTCTATTTTTAATAACATTTTCACGATTAACACGAAAAATATATGTCCTATCAAAAAAAATGTTTGAAAAAAAATTTGTTAATTTTTTCAAGAATAATAATTTAGCTCATTGAAAGCTTTTTATAGCTTGCATAGTTTCTGTGGAAAGTAGAATTTTTTATTTTTTACTAAGCATTTTCGATCGATAGAACCGGAACCTTCGGTAAAAAATGGCTGGTTAATAAATTCTTTCTTTCCTTTAATGCCTTCCAAACGTGTTCCAAAGCTCAAATCAATCTGGTCAGTCTTTTGAAGGTAATCATGTCTAGTGACCGGCGGACAGACGGGCAGGAAAGTTTGTAAAAATCGTTTTTTTCTGACTAAGGTGGTCTCAAAACGTAAAGATTTGATGAAAACTGGCAAATTCAAATTTCAGATCAAAATAACACCCTGTTATTAGGATAAAAATGTCATCATTGTTTAAACAAATTCAAATTGTGTAAATAATCATGAAACATACTCAAAAATAATAATTAATCTAGACATTCATTTATTATATCATTAATTTGACATATAATAATGATATTTAATAATTGTTTAAGCAATTCCAAATTAGTTGAAAAATACCTGAAAACTTATCACTTATCGAATAAAAATAATTCACCTTGAAAAAATTCTAAATATGCTTAATGCATATTCTTTCGACAATGGCCAAACTCTGGATTTCTTTATAAAATTGTTTAAATAATTAATTATTCTTGTAAATTTTCAAATTATCAATAAAGACAGTTTTTGATCAAAGATTCTTAATTAATTTCGTATAAATATGATCCCAATTGTCTAAAAATTCCCAAACTCTTCAATTTTGTTATGAAAATTGTTTAAATAATCTACTATTCTTGTGAATTTGAAGAGTAGCATAGCAAAAAGTCGTGGAAAAGCTATTTTTAGTTGATTTCAGAAAAAAAAACTATTTTATAAAAAATAGTGAAATTATAATTTTCTTATTTAAAATTGTTTAAATTAATTATAATTTCTGTAAATTTTCGAACAATTATAGAAAAGCCTCATAAGAAAAATATTCTCAATAGATGCCGTAAAATAAATTGACTTTTTTTAATATCAAGACGGTACATTTTGTTAAAAACAGTGTTTTAACACTTACCAAATAGCCTCTATTTGGAATGTAGAATTTTCAGTTTGTTTATGAGAAAATAATCGATTTTTAAATCATTCTCATCGACCTTAAATTTATTATAGATGATTTTGGCAGAGATAAACATTTCAAAAGCTTTAATTTAAAACTTCTCTTTATTATTTTCAACACTTTTATATCAAATATACTGTATTGTCATTTTTTGTCTCTTCTCCCAAGTCGTTTATCCAAAAGTTTAATTTTTAGTATGTCTTTATTTTTTATGAAATATAGAAAATTGACTCGCCCTATTTAAAAATTATTAATAAAAAATTTGTCGATCTTTTTCGGCTGAAAATTTTTTTCTGCATTTTTTGTAGCGTGTGTCGTTTTGCAAAGAATTTAATTTTTCATTTGCAATATTTTTCTAATTAAGCAAAAACTTCGCGTCCTATCAAAAAAAAATTAATTTAACATTTTAGTTTTTTGGATGAGCAACTGTTTTCAATTCATTTTTTTCATAGCTTGTGCAGTTTGTCTAAAAATTAAATTAAATATCTTATCATTAAAACCAAAACTACGTGTTTCAGCAAAAAATAATTCATCACAAATTTGTAGCTCTTTTTGGGGTACCAATTTTTTTCGTGGCTTGTGTTGTAGGTCTACAAATTTAATTTTGTTCAATTGTAATGTTTTCTTACGAATAACACAAAAATTACGTGTCCTAGGAAAAAATGCATATTTCTTTTTTAATCATCTTTTTTGTGTCTTGCATAGCTGGGCGGTTAAATGGATTTTTTCTTTATTTTTTCTATTCACTATGACAATTAGAATTTTCAATTTCTCGTGAAATATCAAAAAGTTGTTATGATAATCTTGTACAGTTTTTAAAAAGCAACGTTTTTGTTCTCTTACCTTTTTTCACGTCATGTATTGTTCGGCTTAAAATGTTTATTTAGTTTGATTTCTTGATTTTAAAAATTCCATCACTCTGTTAATTTTCCTTTTATCGAAAAGAGTCGTAAAGATAAATTGTTTGAGTTTCTGCTTAATACGAATAGCGATACATACAAATTTTAAATTTTGCAAAAAGTGTCTCAAAACTTAAAAAAGTGCTCTGACTTTGGGGAAGGAAAAATGTTACACGAATCTAATGCCTTCTCTGATAAGAATGTAAGAAACGTACAAATCTATTCAATATTGTAGGATAAAAATTGATTTCTCTACAAAAATATTTTTCTCACCACTGTGAAGTCTCGTCCTGTAAATATCGCGCGGCACAAGAAACGCCTGTTTCCCTGCCTGGGTGCACAATATAAAAATAAGGCAGATTATTTATAAAAAATGCAAACACGCAGATCCGTTCGAACTTTAAAAAGCTTCCATTAATAAAAACCTTCACTGATGCACAATTAACTATTGAATTAAAAGTGTATTTATTTCTATTTCTTCTTACAGAATCAACTTCGCGATTATCACGCGTTCATCCGCTTGATAGCCGATCTTCTAAAAGATCTCGCATGATTGACACTTCTGGTATTGGACCACCTGGCAATGGACTTCTTGGCAGTACAAATGTTGGCAATGGACTTCCTAGAATTAGACTTTCTCTCAACGTACCTCCTCAAAGTAATTTGAGCTTAAAAAAATATAAATATAATTTTCCTCTGGAGAATCATATTAAATGGGAAAAAGAATCTTTTGATTTTGAAAAAGTTATAGTAGGCCAGGAATATCCTGTATATGCAAATAATAATGGTTATATATACGGAATTCCTAATGGAGGTCGTATTTGTAAATTGGTTGGTCCAAATACGCGACGGACAACAGTCAGCATGGTGGATCACCGAAGACACTCGTTTACCGACGTTTTCGGTCCTCATTAGCATGTCTACGCATATTGATCCACAAAAGTAGCATCAGAGAGAAACTGGGAGAAAGCGATTTATTAGGAAGCCCAACTATGAGTATGTGGCGCCTCTGCAGCCCATGACGAGTAGCTGCGTCTGACTCACAACACGTCACGTATATGCATTCTCGACACGCAGGCGCTTTTGGTGTGTTTTGATTTTTTTCTTCATAAAACAGTGTAATCCCTTTTCAAGGGTGAATAGGTACATTATATCTCTCAGTGATAATACAGTTGCAGACGAGAAAAGTGCGAATTGTGTTCAAATGAGTTAAAAATGTTTATGTAATTTTGACACTTTGCAGGTTATGTTGTTATTTTCTTCCCGATATTCCATTATTTTCTCTGCAAAATATTTACGTTTTATAGGTTTTTTTTATTTACTGAAACTATAAACAATTTTGGTTTTAATTATAGGTCTCTCTCCCTGTCTTCAGATTTTGAACTATATCAATAGAGATTTCAAGAACGTTAAGTTCCGGCTACTTGACAGTATATTTCCCAATGCCAAACTGAAATTTAATTTTTATTTCGGAATGTATATATATATTCTCAAACATGTATCAAATTTGTGTATTTTTCTTCATAACATGATATACCCTCTTTTACAGGACTTTAAGTTCAGAGGTCGAACTTTCAATTTGCTTAAATTCCAATTTAAAAATACCCACTTTGAAAGTTTTAGTATGAGAGATATTTGAAAACAAAAATTATGTTATTCCTGTAATTTCTGTCCATGCTTTGGATTCGAAATAAAGTTTTTATGTGATAAATTAACTGAACCAGTTTTACAATAACTTCTTTTATTAATTTTTACAACAGCCTTTTTTTAAGAAAATATATAATAAATAGCCTTTGTTTAAAGCGTTTGGGTTCAAAATCGGAAACTCACAATCGCGTCTTTTTTTATTTTAAGTTAAGCACTTTACCTTCAAATAATAAAAGCACCTTGAAGAGGGAAAATTATTTATATGGTTATTAATCATTATTATTATTAGTATATTATTAGTAAGTATACGTAGGTCATTAGAATTATTATTCGTAATTATTAAGCCTTTACTAAGGAACGAGACGAAGCATAACCTACGAAAAAGTTACCACAGTCACCGAGGGTAGTCGATTGAAACATACAATTTTATTATTATTTTAAAAATATTTAGGATCGGTGTAAAAATCTAAAAAAAGTAATCTATTTTTTGCGCTCTATTTGACATTGTTTCTAAATTTTAAAATTTTTATCAAGCTTCCGGTAAAACTATACAAGATACGAAAAAAATATTAACAAATCAAATTATTAATCTAATTTTAATTACATTGTTTTTCTGATATAGATATCCCATTTTTCCCCAGATCATTTTTTATATTAGACTCGTATTTTTTCTCTTAATCACGACAAGTGACTTTAAATGTAACAGATGTAAATTTGTCAAAAAACGACACAAGATACAATAAAATGTAAAAAAAACTTTTCACTTACATTAAGGTTATATTTAATGCAAGTTAAGAAAAATAATTTCTTAATCAATTTATTATTGATCACAACTATGTTTTTCTATAAATGTGTAGTTTTATGATACAAAAGGTCGGGACAAGACCAAATTTGAAATTTATGTCCGTTTCTCGATCTAAAATTCAGATTCTTTTTAAGCCTACCAGCATGTATGGTATAAACTGTCACAACAGTATAAAAGAAGTTACAAATGTATTACCTTGAAACTGATGATATCTCAGAAGGACAAATTTGAAACCTACAATGTATAAGATAAAAAATAAAGTATATATATGTACTCTGATAAAAGAACTGGTTATTTATTAGTTAAACTGATCACAAAACTCTTTATAATCAGTTTCTTCTCTACTTGGAAAAAATGGAGGTTTGCTATACTCTTCTCCTTATCCTGGCCTTCATCTTCAGGTCTACTGGTGAATATAACAATTAAATATACTGATAATTTGAAATCAATATTACAGTTTTACGCCAATAATTATTTGCACATTCGACTGCACATTAATAGTTCTTATTCTGAATAGATTAACGTTTATACTTAAATAAAAAGAAAATGTACACATTTGATAAAAAATTGAACCAAACTGATCTCTACAAAATTTATTAAGCGGGAAGACTTATGGATGCTAAGCCATTTTGAGCGCGGAAAACACTCGAATCGGTGACCTACTGCGATGGACGACTAGGTTCTGTATTAGGGTGCACACGAGGGGCTGTGCACTGAGTAGTTCAGGAGTCAGGTTGCTGAAGGTACAACTCTGTGATCACTTTGACTACTTCTCATACTACTTAGGAATACTTTAGACTTTGGGAAATCCCACCATGACCGAAAAATCGCCTCTCGCCAGGGGCGACTGTAATTCGTCTCTTTTCGACTGCAATATAAATAAGTGAGAGTGACCGAGAGAATAATGGAATATAGAATAATTATGAAAAGAATTGTTATTTTTATAATATTTTACTTCACTTTTGAAAGTAGATGAGTATAATATTATATTCATAATAATAGGTACAAAATGCAGATATTTTATTTTTAGTTGAAAAGAACAGATAATGAAAGAGTGTATAAACACTTTTACACGGTTCCTTTGAAATGTGCTAACAGTCATGTCAAAAAAGTAAAAACACCTCTGGATTTGTCTCGGAAATATCTCGGTGTTTAACAAATTGTTTAAACAAAAAAACAAAAAATGCACAACAAGATATTTCCAAAACTAATCCAGAGGTGTTTTGTTGTCTACCCCAGCTATTAAGCCTATGGGGGGGGGGGG
>NC_046657.1:81869438-81880718 GCF_010883055.1 Belonocnema kinseyi
TCGTTTTTTTTTTTTTTTTTTTAGAAACCAAAATATTACATACAAATTATAGTTAGCGACCTGTAAATGGAAAAGTGGTTGGGAGCATCAATTTTTTTTAGAAGCTTAGGTTCCGCCGAATGGAAACGACTTCTCCGGAAAGTGGCGGCGACGTTCCTGTCAGTACTTGGCGTGTGTGGTGGTGTGGGTTGTGCCCCCTCGTCCGTTGGTGAAACTGCATCGACTAATTCGCTGGGTGGTGGTAGTGGCGAAATCGGCGGCGCCCGTAGGCCACGAGGTCAGGGTGGCGAATTTGTGCAACCTATCACCACGGCGTCGGCTGTTCCGGGTGGCGCACGGCGAGTCAATGTCGACGGCGGGAAAGCATACCGTGGCTCGATGTGGAAGGCCGGGAGTCTCAAATATATCGGCCGTTCACGATTTCTCGGCGGCGCGGATCAGTTAGTCCCGATGTTCCCTATCCTATCGAGTGTTGGTGCCCCTGGATCGTATTTCTCATGTACGACCGGCGCGGCGGCGTCCTCGGTGGCCCACGGATGGCGATTATCGGTGGTGGCACTCCCTGGACTTCCTTCACGACGTGGCTGAGCGATGGCTAATTGTTGGCCGCCTTCGCGTTCAGAGATTTGCCGGCAACGGGCGGCGGCAGCGACTCGGCGTGCCCACTCTGCTTCCTCTTCCCGTTGTCTTTCCGCGGCGGCGGCGGCCCTCCGGGCCCGTTCTGTCGAGGGCTGGGTACGGTGGTCAGGGAGGGCCCTCCTGGCCCGCTCAGCCGATATACGATGGTGGCGCGGGTCGGCGACGGTCCTCCGGATCTGCTCTGCCGGCCGCTGGTAGCACGCTCCGGCGCGGTGATAACGGGATTCCCCTTGAATCCGACGGGCCCCTTCCAGCTGCAGTCTAAGAGCCTGGTTCTCCCTTTGCCCCCGACGCCCGACGTCAAACTGGAAGAACCGGAAAATCATACAACACTGCACTACACGATTCGGAGAAACAATACAGAGAAAACTCACAAGACGCGAAATCGGACTGAGGTTAAGGGACCGAAAAAAAAAATAAACCGATAGCTGTGGATGCTGAGGTACTTTTTATTCAGACTGTTGAAAATACAACCACCACGAGTGATGCGACCACTCGCTGGGAAATTCGGAAAACCGACTGACTGGTGGAAATGGCTCTCGGTCCCAGTCAGCCGAGCGCAGAGCGTTCCGTGGCGGTGGGGACGCCGTTCAAGCTCTCCGATTGGCTGCGTAACTGACAACGAACGCGTAGCCAAGCGGAGGGGATCGTCAGACAGGCCTCCCGGCCACGCGTCGACTCTGCATTTTTCTAAAACTATTAAAAATAGAGAAAGCATTAATTGGAAATTAAAAATATTAATAACTATCCTAAGATTATGAAAATATAATCACTAACTAAAAACTAACCCAGCTCCATTTCCCAAAAAGAATCGAGAAGCTGGGAGGAGTAGGACGGCCGTTCTGGGCTTTCTTTACTTTAATGTTTATTTACTAAATGATTGTTTAAAATTTCTCAAAAATTATTACCCAGAATGGCCCTTTTATTCCTTGAGTAATATGTAATCGTAAATCTTCAATATTTATTTGTTAAACTAGAGATTTAAGCACTCTTTCAATTTAAATTTAAATTTTAGACCTAGGCTTGACGTACGTGTATTTATAAATAAATAAATACTCGTACATCGATTAATATCAATAATTTCCGCCGTTCATCCCCCAGAGATCAAAATTATTAATTACTTCGTTAAATTTTAAAACCCCAATCGGCATTTGTGGTATGGAATGAATTGACGTACCGATATCCTTTAATAAATAAACACCCGAATGTCAATTCCATTGTTTGTATTTTTATGAATTATTTCAATTTCCCCAAACGAAAAGTTATATTGTTTATTTACGAACGCTTTGACAAACAATTTAGTGTTTGGCAAAACGTTCGTCATACCTGCTCGGTTGAGAGTCCCGGCTGGCTTCCTCCAGCCGCTAGAAAGAGAGGGAAGAGAAAAGGAGAGAAGATAGCAGTGGAAAGTGAAAAGTGCGCGTTGAATAGAGGAGAAGGCGGCTGGATTACGTGTCTCCGACCTACCATAAAGTTTTCGTTCGGTGAAAACATTTCCGGCAGGCCATGGATTCAAGGCCGTACGGGACCGTCTAACCGGCTAATGGCTTTGGGGCGGAAATCCAAACAATAGGATGATTCATCCTGGGAAAAGCAAACTCGTCGATTCGAACCTCGAATATTCTTTCAAATCGTGCCGTTCGGCCTTCACTCAAATTGCTTACGGAAACTTGAGTTGATAACTCGCGCTCGAGAGTTGAACGGGATATTCGTGGTTCTCATTTCATGGCTACTGACATACAACAGTTTTTTTTTTTGACATGACTCTTAGATTTTTTACTTTCAAATACATGTCCACGGGCACGGAGCAATAGTGCGCTGAACAACAAATGCTCTAATTGGTTAATAAAATGTGTTTACAAAAAAATAATGCGTATCTAGATATGTTCGTGACGAAAGCAATGGTGCACTTGGTTTTTCGATCCAATTCATACTTCTTTTATAACAACTGGAGAAAGATAACAAATGGCATAATTGTTTAACAAATTGTTTAAACAAAAAAAAAATGTTCACAGAGATATTTCCGAGACGAATCCAGAGGTGTTTTTACTTTTTTCATATGACTCTTAGTTTTTTTAAATTAATTACACAGCTTTGGAATCCCTACATGTGGCTAACTTCAACGTCGTGAATATCGTACGTCGCGCGGCATGGAGCGCGGAACGTCAACACGCATAACTTTTGATGATATGCGAGTTCCCTAATTTGTTGTTACCAAAATCTTCGCAATTAAACGAGCTATCGTAATTAGTCAACTAAAGCACTGAAATCGATTGAGAAGTTAGAACGAATTCTATTCGTTTACAAAAATTGTCGCTAATTTCATCAATATTTATGCAGCAATCGTAAAATTATTTTTATTTTATAGAATAAACAGATTTTACGGAACATGCCAAAAATTATAGCGATTGTTTGTACCAATTGGGAGAAAAAAATTAATTACTAGAACAATGCTAAAAAAGTTAAAAACAATAACGACTCAAAAAATGAAAATTATGGAGAATTTTTTGTAGCAATTTTTCCAAGGAACAGCTTTGCTTTCGTAAATTTTTTCACATCTAGCTTCTTTTTTAAAAAAACTGGGAATTTTAATTTTCTTGAAGTAATTTTAACGGAACTGTGATTTATCGTCCTAAAGTCATGTTTTTAAATTTTTAATTCACTTTTTCCCTTATTTTGTCTTCCTATCCGCTTCCTTTTTATATTAATTAATGTTGAAAAAATATCAAAGATTGAATGAAACTACCAAAAACATTCTTGATTAAATGTGAGATTTGATATGTGTGTTTTCGTGATTTTACCAAAGCTAATATATTTTACAAGTTATAACCTCTGCAAAATTACTTCACCTACGCAGTCTTTATGGATTATATATTATAAATCTATGCCAACACACTTGCAAATGCGAGGCTTCGACTGGTCAAGTCGCTTGCACGCGTCTCGGCGCGCATATCCAGACCTAACCAGACTGCTGGGACGGCTGGGACCACTGCTCGGTTTCCTCTTGCGTTTCCCGAATACTCCGCATAATACCTTTTGACTACTCGCTACTACTCAGAGACTGCTCAGATATCGCTAGTGACTACTACTGAATCCTAGAAGGATTCCCATGCTCGATTCAAGGTAGTAGTCAGGAGCATTACACAGTACACAGCCCCTCGGATGCACAGTGGTCGGAAACATCCGAAAAGTAAGTAACAATTCAAATCGTGAAAAAAATTTCTTAAAATTCTGCATCCTTATGTTTTCGCGTCAAAGCATTAGAATTTGAAGTCAAAATTGCCAAAAACAAAATGGCCGCCACAAAATAAGAGACATAATTTTTAAAAAACTAAAGTTATATTCGCGAAAAGTAGCCGTCAAGGGTGTTTTGGGATCAAGGAATTCGAATTTGGGTTCAAAATGGTTAAAATAAAAAATTTCAAACATGTTTCAACATCATTTTAAGAAAACGTCAAAATTGTAAAATAATAAAAAGAGTTTGGGCTCCTACTGCGCCTTATTGCCATGCCTGTACACTAAGGCGGAGTGAAAATGATCAAGTTAGTCGAATCGTTTGGGTTATATGTATAAAAAATGCAAAAAAAAATTATTAAAATTTCGTTATTATTATTCCGTAACAAAAACTGTACATAGAAAAAATTCTCCACAATTTTTGAAGCCATAGGGAAATTTTTTGGAATTTCCAGACTGTCTTAATTTTATATTAAAATTGGCAGTAAGTGTTAACAGGCATGATACACGGGCAGGTTTTATAAAATTTGACACTTTTCCGACGTTTCTAAATTTCATGTCAAATTTTTATATTTACATATTGCTCTTGATACCTGCCGTCTGAATCTTCACTCAGAATCTCAGGCATTAATGGATTCCAATCATTTTCATTTTTATATTTTGATAATTCATGATTCTGACCCACTGCATCAAAAAATAATTTTTTTACGTTGGCGTCGTCAGACTGTCCGGTTGTCCGTCCGTAAAAACACGATAACTCTCGAAAAAAATAGATAAGATTGATTTTTGGCACACTTTTTTAGATCCTAAAAGAAACGACGAGTTCTTGAACCAACCATTTTGGATAAAGACTAAAAAAGTTAGAGCATTTTTAACATTTTGTGGATAATTTTTTTTCATATTAAAAATTTTTTATTTACGGCTATTCATAATGCTCAGAAAGTCACAAAATTTATCCTAATGACTTTTCTCGATAAAAAAAAAACCATTTTTATAATTGTAGCATTTCCAAAAATTTTTAAATCAATCAAAAATCAAAATTTTAAGCCAAACAGCACACAATATGAAAAAATTCACGAGGAAAAAACATTGCTTTTTGCAAGCCCTTCAAGATTATCATAATAACTTTTTGAATTTTCTTGGAAAATCGAAAATTCAAATTTCTATTGCACAAAAAATAATGAAAAAAATTCAAAAATTGTCATACTTAAGAAAGATCTACAAATTCGTTAATAATCACTTCTTTAAAATGAAAAAATAAATGAAAAATTCGTGGAAAACGACAGAAGTTAATAAAAAAATTATTTTACAAAAATGTATTGCTCGAAAAAGAGCTAAAAATTTTTTATGAATTACTTTTTGATAGGCCACGTCGTTTCAGTTTTAATTATAAAAATGGCACTAAAAATAAAAGTGAAAAAATGGTGGAAACACGACATAAGGTAAGAAAAAAAATTGATAGAGAAAAGTTATTCACCCAAAAAGAGATACAAATTCCTAATAACTTATCATATTCTCATCATTTATGATTGAGAAAGTATTAGAATGGCCAAACGACACAAACTACGAAAAAAAGTCGCAAAGAGAAATTATAGCTTTCAAAATTTTTTTAAAAATGTCTTTGAACCATTTTCCAATAGGACTCGTAATTTTGTTTTTATTTATCGTAAATAATATGCGGATAATCGGAAATTCCAATATTACCACAAAATACGCGAGATACGTTAAAAATCTACAAGAAGTCTTTTAGGATATTTTGCTTTGTCCATAAAAACAATATAAAATAATATATAATTTAAACCTGTCTCATCCTAGCGAGTTGAAGAAAAATGGAAAATCCAATCAGAAAACACAAAATTTCGATTATGGCTTTGATTAAAGCTTTGGCATCGACTTAAATCCTCTATAATATATTGTAGCAAGTGATTTTAGTCTAATTTTATGTTAAAAAGAACAAAGTTACTCAAAAAAATAAGTAAAAAAAAAATAATGAAAATTCATGCTCTACTCAAGGGAACTAAATTGGGGCTTACTATTAGGGCCCAAAATAGAAAACGGCCCGGTCGATTATTTTCATTTTCGTTGGAAATTACTCAGGGAGGTGTGAATAATTGAAATTAGCAATAATATCCCTTTTCGGAGCCCTTTTTTTAAAGTCATTTCAAGCACACCGTGACCGACGAGCGAAAGATTAACTACACGCGCGTAGAACTGTTAGGTGGAGCGAAGCCTTCGCCTCGCAAGGAGAGTGAAAGAAGTGTTGCCAACGTACAGAATTCAAATCCGCCAGCTGATAAAAACTGTCGGTAGCGTGGGACATCAAAATTAAAGTTGGCAAACCTTACTGCACGATCTTTTCGGGACGAAAGTTCTGCTCCACTCAATAGTTCTATGCGCGTGTACCTAACCTGAGAGCTGAGACTGAGTGATCAAGAATCCACCGGGAAACTCGGAGTTGCCAGTTGCGAGTTTCTTTATGAACGCGCGAAAGCGACGTGGCTCGCAGATAAGGACCGCAGACAGAAATAATTTCGAGTTCATCACTTTCGGGCCCACTCATAGCAGAATAAAAATTTCACTATATGGCGCTGCGTCACACGATATATAGTTAAATACATCATATTTTTGGGGCTATACTTTAACTTTACTTTTTAATTTTTATATGATCTGTAATTAATCTACACTACCGTCGGAAATTATGAGATCGATTGACACAATTACTATTAAAAATCACTGCTGGCTTTGAACCACGATAACTCAGCAAAAAAAAAGATAGGGCATTTTTAAAGAAACAGTTGGAAAGAATATAAAATTTCACGTCTAATAGCGTTAAATATATTTTTTTGATATGCTGAAGAGAATACAGCACGTGATAAGCTAAAAAAAAATTCTAGATTTTTTAAAATTTTGTACCTCGACTTCAACTTTTCGGCCTGCAATTTTATCTTTAATTTAAGCCAAAGAAACCTAAAAAAATCGTAATCGGTTCCCGAGATTCGATTAAAAATGTTCAATCGTATTTGAGTTGAGTTTTAGTCGACGACCACGGTTCTCGGCCGGTCTGCTGCTCGCCTCCTTCGTTGAGGCAGGGCCGAAAGGCCACGCACATAGACGGCGTTTGATTGAGGCTCACTTATACTTTTAATTCTGCTCATCAGTAATTTTTATTTCAAATTTTTGTACATTTTTAATATTATTTGTAGTTTTTTTTAATTATTTACAATTATTTCAATTCAAAACCAGAATTCAAAACTACGTCCGTTTTCGGCTGATTGAAGGCAAGAAATAATAATCTAAGAAGAGATAGAGGAAAAAGTCAACCAAATCCTTTTAATTTTGTAGTTTTTTTCAACATTAAACTATTCCGTTAAAAATGAATTTTTTATTGAAAACTTAATCATTTCAGTTCAAAATACACTTATTTTATTAACAACTAAACTATTTTCTTAAAAATTGTTTGTTTTTTAGTTTTAAATTCAACTATTTGGTTGAGAAGTCGTCTTTTTGTTCCATAATTGAACTATTTGAATAAAAATTAATCTATTGTGTTAAAAATTCATTTGTTTGTTAACAATTTTTTTATAGTAAACATTTCATTAATCAAACTGATAATATTTTTTGTCCAAAAATTTATTATTTCTGGAAAAATTCATCGTTTTGTAAAGAATATGTTAATATTTTTTGGGAAATTATTCTGTCAGTAAACGCAGTCCAATCATTTCTTTTAAGAATTGCCAAATGGAAAGCTTATTACGAATATTGAAATGGGGTTCAAACTAATACAAACATTATCTTAAAATTCATATGAAATTCGAAAAAAAAAATTATTTTTAAACATCACTCCAAGACCATACTTAAAAAGATTCTCAAACATTTTCAAAACTGTCGAAAAATATTGTGATAGGTTTGAAGGATTTTTTTTACACAACAGAATTTCCATAATTTGAAAAGTTATATAGCTTACAATTGGTTAAATTTATATAATTAGCAAATTTCTGTATTCATTGCTTCATTTGTCCATTTACAGTATTGAAAACGATAACGTGAGTTTATATTGGAAGGACTGCATTTGAATCCTTAATCTGTACCATTTCGTGAAAGTTTAAAATAGAAAATATAGTTGAACTTAATTTAATTTAATTTACATTGAATTTGATTAAATGCTTTAACTTGTTGACTGTTGGCGAATGCGAATAACCGTCATATGGGGCATTATTCCTGAAGTGCCCGAACTTTAAAAGTCATGTCTTCCGATTGCCTTTAAATTTTCAGAGTCAATCAATTTAAAATTCCTAAGAATCTATAAAAATATCCTAAGATATATCAAATTCTTTAAAATCTAATATTAACTTACTGTAATCAATTGAAAATTCCTTGGAACCTTTTAAAATTCTCTCTGAGTTTCGAGTTTTGATCAAACACTACTATCTTCGCAAGAAAACGATATCAGAGACCAAGGCCAAGCTGGATAAGTATTACCCAGACTCTGTACCGTCGATTGGAACGATTCATAAGTGGTTTACCGAGTTTCGTTGTGGTCGTACGAGCACAGTTGATGCTGAACGATCTGGGCGCTCAAAAGAGGTCACTACACTAGAAAATGTCGAAAAAATCCATGATATGATGTTGAATGATCCCAAAGTGAAATTGAGAGATGTAGCTAATGCTGTAGGCATATCATTGGCATATCACCGACTTTGGCCAAAAAAACGTCTCCGTGTTTCATTTTTCAGGGACTTATCAGACGCCTAGTAGCTAGAACTTTTTTTTAAGATTTCAGAAGTACTTTGGAGTTTTTAGAAATAATTCTTCTAAAAATTTTTTAATTCTTTAAAATTCCTTTAAATTATAAAAATAAATTAAAAAATTCTTGGCATCTTTTAAAACATCCGCAGATATTTATAATCCTTAACAATCTTTTGAAATCTCTTGAAATTTTTTAACACTCTTGCAAATATCTTGTAATTTAAAATTACACTGAAATATTTGAAATCCTTTAAAATCTCATATTAAAGTTCATTAATCAATTGAAAATTCCTTGGAATCTTTTAAAATTCTCCAATTTTTCAAATCATTCAAAATCGTTTGAAATACCTGGAACTTTTTTTAAGATTTCCAAAGTACTTTCGAATTTTTTAAAATAACCCTTCTAAAATTTTTTAAAAATCTTTGAAATTCCTAAATATTATAAGAATAAGTTGAAAACTCATTGACATATTTTAAAACATCCTTAAATATTAAAATTTTTTTAAAATCTTTTGAAATTTCTTAAAATTTTTAAAATACCCTGAAACATTTCAAATCCCTTAAAATCTTATACTAAATTATTAAAATCAATTGAAAATTCTTTGAAATCTATTAAAATATCCTAAAATATATCAAATCCTTTAAAATCTCATATTCAGTTACTGTAATCAATTGAAAATTCCTTGGCACCTTTAAAACATCCTTAAATATCTTTTGAAATCTCTTGAAACTTTTTAAATCTCTTGAAAATATCTTGAAATTTAAAAAAAAAACCCTGAAATTAAAAAAAGTTCTTGGTATTTCAAAAAATTTAGAATGATTTGAAAAATTGGAGAATTTTAAAAGATTCCAAGGGATTTTCAATTGATTACAAAAATTTAATATCAGATTTTAAAGGATTTGATATATTTCAGGACATTTTTAAAATTTCAAGATATTTTGAAGATCGTTCAGTTTCAAGAGACTTAAAACGATTTTAACTATTTGAGGATGTTTTAAAAGACTTCAAGAATTTTCAACTTATTTTTATAAGTTTTATGAATTTCAAAGATTTAAAAAAATGTTAGAAGGCTTAATTTAAAAAATTCCAAAGTACTTTAGAAATCTTAAAAAAATTCTAGGTATTTCTAAAGATTTTGAATGATTTGAAAAATTGGAGAATTTTAAAAGATTCCAAGAAATTTTCAATTGATTACAGAAATTTAATATGCGATTTTGAAGAATCTGAAACATTTCAGGTATTTTTTTTTTAAATTTCAAGATATTTTTAAGAGCGTTAAAAAATTTCAAGAGGTTTCAAAATATATTCAAGGATTTTAATTATTTGGGGATGTTTTAAAAGATGTCAAGAATATTCAATTTGTTTTTATAATTTAAAGGAATTTTAAGGAATTGAAATAAAAAATATTTGAAATATTTCAGGGAATTTTAAAAATTGCAAGGAATTTTCAAGTGCCTTGAAAAATTTCACTAGATTTTAAAGGATTTTAAATATTTAACGATTTTTTTGTCGTATTTTCTGTTTGGAAGTGGAACTACTTTTTTAGAATTTTTTTTATTGATGATTCATCAATTTAGTTGGAAAAATTTGTTTTCTGAAAATGTAAATATTTTGTAAAAAATTCTATTTGTTTCTGGTTAGAAATTAATTTTTTTTAACTACAAATTTAACTATTCTATGTTACTTTGAAAAGTGATTATTTTCATTTGAAAATTCGTGTATTTAATTTAATTCTCGTCTTTAAGGTTAGAAAATTATTCTTTTTTGCCAACAATTTATCTCTGGTGTAACATTAATTTTTTCTGTAAAAAATGAGTGTTGGTGAAAAATAAATTTGTGTGTGTGTGCGAAATTCATGTATTTTATTGAAAATGCCTCTTATTAGTAAACAATTCAGCTTTTTGTATGCAAATTTAACTTTTTATTTAAAAATTTAACTATATTGTGAAAAAATTATTTTTTCAAATTCATGTATTTTATTGAAAATTATTTTTTTTGCAGAAAACTATTAAAGTTTAACTGTGATGTAAATATATGGAAACACCAAATCAAACCATTCTTCGACCGACAATACAATAATGAATTGTAGAAAAATTATTTCTTCTATCTTACGGCCGCGGTAAAATAAAAACAAATTAGAGCTATCAATTCAATTCCATTTATTTTTAGAACAAAAATTAAAACTTCGACGTTTCAGCATCACTGCGTGCCTTTTTCAGAGTATCTTAGTTGAAAACAATTTGTAAGCGAAACAACAATAATTCCAATTTTGGATTCAATACGTATCAATTTTTTTTGTGGCATAATTAAAAATAGTTTATACGTTATTAATGTTTAAAAAAAGTAAGACTCCAAACAATTATTGAGGATGAGTAAAAAGAGAAAGCCTCATAAAATTGAAGAGGCTTTTTTCAGAGTAGAAACTACATTATTAACGATTATAAAACCGTTCTAAGTGTTTTAAACTAAGATACTATGAAAAAGGCACGCAGTGATGCTGAAACGTCCAAGTTTTAACTTTTGTTCTAAAAATAAATGGAGTTGAATTGATAGCTCTAATTACGGCCGTGGCCGTAAGACAGAAGAAATAATTTCTCTACAATTCATTAAAGTTTAACTATTTCTATTAAAAGTTAATCAACTAGTAATTATTATTAATA
>NC_046657.1:81880818-81889584 GCF_010883055.1 Belonocnema kinseyi
TATATACACCTGAAAAAATATAACCTCAAAATCGACGGATGAATGAAATTAGAAATCACGCGAAACATCAAAATCGCCAATTTCTTTCAAATGGGAATCGAGATATAAATAGGAGACCACCGAAGTTTTCCAAAGCTTTCAGATCGGCAATCGTCGTGCAGCAGAAAACCTGAGAAAGCCGAAGTTTGAGTCGTGCATTTTCGACTTAAACACGAACTTACAGTGGTAATCATGCATCTTTTGTTTTGCGGCTCCCAAACGGTAGTTATGGTGGGGTACATTCGTAACTCGATCTGGCAGCACCCCCGGGCAAAGCGGGTATTTTCATATGATCATAACTTCGTTCTTACAAATGAGAATTGAATTTTCTATGACTGATTCCTGAAGGGCTTTTCATGCTTTTTCATTCTGTGATATCTATGGTTATTAATTTTTGAATTTTTATAAAAAATTGCCAATTAACATTTTTACTTCACATTTTCTACTCTACAGACAGTTTTTCTTTGTAAAACTATTTTAAAATGAAATCTTGACATTTTTCTGATAAAAATGCCTTTTGGCATCTTGGAACTAAAAATAGTTATGTGGTTATGCGAAGATATCCTAGCGAAAGTCTTCCTCACGCGCCCGGACAGGTCGGCGAGTCCAGCCGATGCACAGACCGACACGTTATTTCGTTCAAATTCAATTTATTCAAACATACTTTTCATTGGTACAGAAACTTTCCAAAAATTAATCTCAGCGGTTCTCAATGCATCGAAAATTTTTGCATGTAGTTATAACAGGATTTGTCCTTTCTTTGGCTGCAATAAACATGGTCTCGTGTGTAGCTGAAAGACAAAAGACATCCACGTACATAGATTTTCATTTGTTTCTCATATTGTACCAAGAAACAAAAAGCAATCACATAGACTGTCATTTGTTTCTTGGCTTCAAGCAAAACGTTGCACTGCGTTAATCTACTCTTGTTCAAAATAATACGGAAATCAATATCATTTTAATATGCAACAAAATTGATACCGAATTTAAGAGCATTTTGATCGACCAGAGTGAATGATCGACTTTGGAGATCACAATGATTTGATTTGTAAAAAACTGTTGTCAATAAAATACATTCAACATAAAAAAATACTTTTTGCAAAAAGGACAGAAGCTACAATATTATTTTAACAAATAAAATTTTTCATCTAAATTATATCTACGAACTTTCTTCAAACCGCTTCTTGCTTGGATGCGCATTTTTATTTTAAATCGTCAAAAATAACATTAAAAATAAACAAATCAAATTTATGGAAAATTTACAGAAATTGTTGTAAAATGTATAACAAAATTTTTTTACATTCTCATCACAAAAGCCATAAGATTTGTGTAAAGCTTTACCCCACCGTCTTTTTGACAAATTTCCACGTTTTGAGAGCTTCTGCATGTGTGTACTTTTTATTCTCTTGGAACGAGAACTTTCTGAAGAATTGAGCGATTGGATAAGTCGTTGATATATTCTCTAACTGCTCTAAACTAAAAGTCAATTCCTTAAGCCAGCATTTTTGGATACAAATTAAAAAGGTTAAAAAATTTTAAAAAAACTTCAGAACTATTTTCAAGATTTGAAATTTTTAGGTACAGATTCTCATAGTACGCGGAAAGACGAACAATTGATGTCAACAACTTTTTTGATAAAAATCGAAGTACCAAAGTTACAGCATTTACAAAGTTAAAAAAAATGAACACGAAAATGAACATTTGTAGCCAAGCAGTGTCTCGTAATTCTAAACAAATGTCTCAATGGGCACAAAGCCCAAAACTCAAAGGGTCCCAAGATAAGGCCCGCCGAAGTCAGTATAATAGGGGTATCGGCTCTACAAGTTCACTCGGTCATTTTCTTACTTGGAAGAGTAGTTTCGATTACTTGACTGAAGTTTTGATATATTACGCGTTTCGGCGTACTGAACAAATGTCTCCATGGGCACAAAGCCCAAAACTCAAAGGGTCCCAAGATAAAGCCCCCAGAAGTCAGTAATGCTAATGCAAGCGACAACCGCCATTCTTTTTTATTTCTTTTATTCACTTTATATTGGGGGTACGTTTCCAATAAGAGCCGATGGCCTAGTTTAAGAGTAGAGCCTATACCTCCATTGCACTGACTTCGGCGGGTCTTATCTTGGAACCCTTTGAGTTTTGTGCTTTGTGCCCATTGAGACATTTGTTTAGAATCACGAGGCACGTAACATATGAGAGATTCAGGAAAATTAACGAAAACCACTTTTCCCATAGGCGTGTTACGGGGTCCTTTTTCAATTCTCTTGAAAATTCAAGTGTTGATCGCACAAAAAAATAATGAAAAATAAAAACTCCATTTTGCGATTTAACTGTACCAGACACGACAAAATACGTATTAACAAAAGTTGTTCATTTAAAACAGATCTAGAAATTTCTTATTATTTACTTTTTGATAAAGCGCGTATTTTTTGTTTTATTCATAAAAAAGTGCATAAAAAGTAGAAATAAAAGTTTTTGGACAAACGACACAAGCTACGAACAAAATTTTTGAAAATTGAATCCCATGGCCTGGCATATGAAAAGATATTTATGAAAAAGGGGTCTTGGTTGAATGCTTCTCTCACTCTGCAAAATAGGATGGATTGACTTCAAAAATTTGGCAGTGCCATGACAATTTTCATGTTAGAAATAAATGTTAGTTTTCCTCGTGACTTTGAATACTACATGATGTATTTCTGGACAGTACTGTTTTCATTTGAATAAAAAGTAAATAAATTAATTGGAAAATATTCACCGCGATTTTTATTTTATTTTCTCGTCCTTTTGTGAAACTTTCGGGAAAGATTTTCTTTTTATTATATTAACTTTTTATTTTTTATCTTCACATTCTCATCGTAGAATGTATTAGATTTGTGTACAATTCGACCCCTGCCCCCTTTTGTCAAATGTACACGTTTTGTGGCCCTCCGAATCTGAAGTACAGGTTTTTACTAATGTATCCG
The DNA here is from genome assembly GCF_010883055.1 of Belonocnema kinseyi. Lineage (NCBI taxonomy): Eukaryota > Metazoa > Arthropoda > Insecta > Hymenoptera > Cynipidae > Belonocnema > Belonocnema kinseyi. The sequence continues at coordinate 81,883,818 of NC_046657.1, forward strand.
TCTGTCTGTTTGTCTGCAGATTTTTAGCTTCCTAGCAAGATAACTTTCGAAAGAATTGACCTATTGGATTGCCTTGGCTATACTATTTTAGTGTCCTAAACTAAAGGTCAAGTCCGTTAACCAGCCATTTTATATACATATTCAAAAAGCAAATGTTTGTAGTGCACATAAAAGGGAAAGTTTATCCTAATGACTTTTTTTTATAAAAAAAAAATTACCAGAGTTACAGCAGAGGGAACATGCATTTCGAAATCTGCCAATGAGATTGCTAAAGATAACGGGGACTGCACAAACGCACGAAAGACTGCGTAAGATTACGAAGGATTTCTCGCAATTTCAGGCCAACGTGGAATTCCTCGGAATCTCTTGCAGTCGGTAGTGCAAAGAGCGTAACAGGACGGCAATAATTCGAGTAATAATTTGAGCATACATAGATTGAATAAAAACTTACGAAAATATTAACCTTAAATTTTATTGTTAAGATGAAGTATTAACAAGTTTGAGTATAGTTTACTTTGGACAATGTCTCGGCTGGTGATATATTTCGCTGGCCCAGCTGTTTTTTTGTCACACATGGGGTAGTTTCTAAGGGGTAAAGTTATTTGCAAAAATATGAACAAATAAAAATATAAATAATGTGCCTATAAAAAAGTTGATTTTGGACATTGTCGGGACTGGCGAAATATTTCGCTGGCTCCGTCAGTGTCTTTATGAGAAATTAGGTACTAGTCCTTGTTTTCTTAATGGATTCATGATATTCTATTTAGTTAAAAAATATTTATTTATATTTACTCTTACAGAATCAACTTCGCGATTATCCCGCATTCATCCTCTTGATGTCCGATCTTCGAAAAGACCTCGCGCTCTTGACACTTCTGGCATTACACCTCCTGGCAATGGACTACCTGGTAGTGAACTTTCTGGCAATAAACTTCCTAGAATTGAACTTCCTGGCACTAGACTTCCTGGCAGTGCACTTCTTAGCAGTAAACATTTTGATATGGGCCTTCCTGGCAATGGAATTTCTTCCATCGTTCCTCGCAACGTACCTTCTCCCAACGTACCTGCTCAGAGTAATCTAAGCTTACAAAAATATACATATAATTTTCCTAGGGAGAATCATATTAAATGGGAAAAAGACTCTTTAAATTATAAAGAAATTATAGTAGGCCAGAAATTACCTGTATATGCAAACAGGTTAGGTTATATATATGGAATTGCTAATGGAGGTCGTATTTGTCAATTGATTGGTCCAAATACGCGACGGACAACAGTCAGCATGGTGGATCACCAAATACACTCATTTACCCAAATTTTCGGTCCTCATTAGAACGTCTACATTCATTCATCTTTAAAAGTAGTAGGATTGTAGTACCTGTTACCACTACATACTTACTCTGTTATCGAGTGTGGTACAAGAAATCAAACCTTTTTTCAACAGCAGAAATAATAACCTTGATTTTAAACTTATTAGTTTTATTATTTTAAACATATTTTATTATATTTAATTTGAATTATTTTAAAAAACCAACTGAATTTTTTGTTCTCATTATTTCACAACTCTAATAAAAGGAAATCACTTATTGTTACATGCAGATTAGAAATAAAGCTGTCTTGTGAACAATTAACTTAACCAGTTTTAAAATACCTTTTTAAATTAATTTTTAAAACGGAATTGCATGTTGGTGCCGTCTGAGAGAAAGTGTGCGGTTACAGATAGTGATAAAATTTTACAGTGTTTATGTAAGGTGTGAGTGGAGTGTGAAGGTGAATCCCTAGTAGATGAGTAGGGTTGTGAAGGTAAATTGAGAAGTTAAAAATTAATTTTCATTGTAGTTGTGGGATGGGAGTTGACTAAATAGGGAAAGTGAGGTTAGGTTGGCAAGAGAGTGGGGTAGTTTCATGGTCTGGAGTTTGGGCCTTTATGGTCTACAAGGGTATTTCTCGTATAGCTTGGGGATGTATGGGTTTAGAAAATGGTGCCTGCAGAAGCTGCAAAAAGTAGAATAGTGCAAAGAAAGGGAAAATTTGGGGCGGTGAGCGACAACGGCCTTGAGAGACGACTCTTAGTTGAAGTAGGTGCCTTTTGCATTGATGGGTCACCGTTACCGACGGAAGAGCGGGAAGTTGTCGATAAGAGCACTGGTAGCGCTGGTTGTGAATTCCACTAGGAAAAAAGTTCCAACAGGCCACGATGGCCCGTTGTAGAGTGACAAGCCAGAAAGTTCGTTTAAGAAAAACTTACGGATACGTAGATCACCCCCACCCCCCTAAAAATCGAGGGGAAAACGGAGAAGAAGGCTCTCGAAGTGCTGATAGGCGAGGTCAGAGGGTTGAGGGAAGTTGTAAGGGGGGATATGTAATAGATGGAAAATTTAAGACAGAACCTGAGGATAAGAGATGAGAAATGGGAAAAGAAGATAAAAGAGCTAAGGGGGAAAGTAGAAGAATTGCAGAGAAAGATGGTGTGTCAGTAAGGATGGAAAAAGAGGATAGAGTGAGGAAGACAGAAAAAAAGATCAGGGCGTGGAAGGAAAAGGTGGAAAAAGGCTTAAAACGGTGGAGGACAGATCTGAAATGAAATTAGTTGACAAGGTGGAAGGTGAAAAGCAAGGTATTTGGGGGAGGATGTAGAATCTGATAGCAGAGAAAGTAGGAGGGCGTAGTAATGAAAAGGAGGAGAGAGCCCATATGGGAAGATTAGGGGCAATAAAGTCTAGAATGTAGAGAAGAGAGAAATCAAGAGAAATAATATTGTAATGAAAAGATTGAAGCTGAAGAGCAGGGAAGAAAGGGAGGGGATGGAAGCAATGCCACAGAGCATAGGGGGAGTTAACGGCAAGGTAGGGAAAGTTAGGCTGGAGGAGAGAAAGAAGAATAAAGAGGTGGTTGTGGAATTGGAAAGCTAGCAATAAAAGTTGGGGGTCATGTAAAACAAAATAGAATAAAGGATAAAAAGGTTTTCATCGATCAATATATTACGAGGAAGGACAGAGATTTATAGAGAATGCTAAATACCGGGTTTAGGTGGAGGAGCAGCGAAGGTAAGGGTATGGAAAATGAAAGACGATGAGAAAATTTTGGTATGGGACGAGAAGAAGGAGGTGTTAAAGGAAGTACAGGTAAATTTGTTTCACGGGAAGTAGGGGGATGGGAGTAAAGCAGAATGGACAAGTGTTAAAGATGCTGTACTGAAACGTAGCAGGGGTAAAAAAGAAAGATGCGGATTTCTGGAAGTATATTCAGAAATTTGATGTGGTGGGATTGATAGAGATGCGGCTATAGGGGAAGTAAATGAGATGGAGTAGAGCTAAATTTGCAAAGGGGGCCTGAATGGAGGCTACCGGAGGCGGTCAGAGTGAAAGTAAAAGAAAGTGCTAGTGGAGAAATTATAACAGGGGTTCAGGATCGATTAGAGGAAGAATTGCATGGAGAGGGAGAGGGGGTTGATGTGCAAATGAGGACAGTAAATATAGGAGCCGTAACGTATTAGTTTGTGATACTGCCGTGAAAGTAGTTCATAGGCCAGCCAAGGCTACAGGCGTGGGCCTGTAGCTAAACAGGAGTCTTCATGACCGAGTCTGTATCTGCAAGTACTAAGCCTCTAACAATAAGCCACTTTGAATTCCTAGTTGCCATAAATTCTTGAGGGTCGGAAAAAGCTTTTTTTTAATTGACAATCGTTATTTCTATTCATTTTTATAATTATTTCAATATCTATGGCTCGCCACGAGTCTACAAATATTGCAATTTTATGCAACTTTCGAGACGCCTCAATTTTTTTTATAACATTGTTAATGTATTAAAATTTGATAAAATGTCTCTTTACTGAGAAGAGAACAAATTTATAAGAAGGTAAATAAATTGATTTATAACTTCTTGAACAAAATCTAAGAAGTGAAAAAAGTATACGTTTCACGTGCTAAAATCCATAAGACACCAAATTTGCATACAACAATCTAAAAATCATGTTATTTGAAAATAAAAAAAATGTGCACTAATTTCTTTCTACGAGTGAACGATATAGTAAATAATATTTGGTAAATTAAAGATCTTTTACTAAAATGAGATCACTGCAGGAGTAATTAAATTAAGAATATTAGTAAACACAAATTCGGTCCCGAGTTAGAAAGGTGATAAGTTTATAAGGTGTAGGTGTAAGGGGGAGTTTAAATTTGCTGATCAATTGATTCAGTAAATAATCCGTTCTGTGATCAATTTTGTTTTAAGCCTCGACTTGCTTGTACTATTAGAACGAGACGAATCATAACCTCTAAATAATTTCCTGGAGAGCAGCCCTGTGCATTTGAAAACAAGATGGTGATCTCTTGATGGCCTAAGTTGATTAGTTCCTATTTTCTCCAACCCTTTCGTGAATATAAGATTTCGGGTCATGAACTAGATAAATCATATAGAATTTAAGGAGTTTGAGCCATAGCTGAATTTAAATTTGCCGTTATTTTTGAAAAATAAATTTGTTTAAACAATTTGATTTAATGTATTATTGCTAATTTTAATTTTTTTGTAAAACAAATTCTAAAATCTAATTTTACTGGAAAAAATATGTCCAAAGCAGCATAATTTATATTTAAAATAAAACTTGTTACAACCATATGACTAAATAACTATTTGTTTAAACAAATTATTTTGAAAAATTTGGCTTCGTGAGTATCTTTGAAATTCATTCACAAACATTTCTGCCTAAATTTTGTTAGATTTGGTTAAGATTTGCGACCTGTAGGTGGCTTTGAACATTCCGTCCCCAATGTGCGCTAGTTGTCTTATCACTCCCTGTTTTTGCGTTGTAGGCAATATGATTAGATCACTGTTTTTCAAATTATTTAGTATTGAAATGTTTTCGAGAATAAATTTAATGAATTATACTTTACTTTTTATTAAAATTCAAATCTAAGATATTTTCCACTTTCTCAGAATTATTGTACGATCTTATAGTTAATATTTTCTCTTTAGTATTGATAAAAAATCAACGGGAAACTATTTTGAAGTTTTAAATGAATAACATTGTTTTAATTTAAATAATTTTTTGCATAAAAATAACATTTTGTTCAATAAAAACTGTAAAAAATTGATCTTGGCCCATTTCTTTCTATGCAAAAATAGGGATTGATGGTACAACTAGCACTGCACCGGAAATATAAGGAATTAATGAATTTAGAACAGTTGCGGGGTCAAATTGAAGTCTAAAATATGGGAAGATGCACAGGTCTGCTGCAGTCAGTGAGTGTCACCGGGTTAAACATAAAATTTCTGAATAATTAAAAGCATATTTAGAGCCGGTGTGACAATCTCTAAAATTAGATCTAAAAGGAAAGCTTGAGTTCGCTCCGTCCAAACAATGCAGGACACGAGAACATTTTGACAAACAAAAATTATTGGCCTTAAGTTGATCTACAAAATTAAAAATAAAAAAGTAAATCTTACGGTCAAACTTTGCGAGATGAGAAGGTATATTAACAAAAGAAATTAATAATTAAAATAATAATAGCAAAATTGTTTCCTTGAAATAGGTCTAAAACTTTTCTTTCTATTATTTCTTTATATTAAACTCGTATTTTTCTTTTTTATCGGACTCTAAATATTATTATTATTATTATTATTATTATTATTATTATTACACCATTAAGCCATTTCCCTTTCGGGGTCAGCGTGACTCACTCGGCAGGGGAAAGGAGTAGTGTGTGGAAGGGATAGAGATTTTTCAGATTGATCCAGAATTCTCATGCTATTTAAGTAAATAACACGTTCG
>NC_046657.1:81889684-81974934 GCF_010883055.1 Belonocnema kinseyi
AAAAGCTTTTTCTAGGTCAACAAATGCACAGAAAACTTTTTTTCCTACTCTCAAACTTTTTTCTGTTATTTGCCTTAAGCTAAATATTTGATGCGTACATGATCTTCCTGGCATAAACCCACTTTGGACTTCCCAAATCTTTGCTTCTGTTATTTTCATTACCCTACGAATAAGTATTTTTGAATATAATTAACTTACGGTGCTTAATAAGCTAATCCCTCTGTAATTATTGCACTCACTTTTATCTCCCTTTCTCTTGTATATTGGTACGATAATAGCTTCTTTCCAATCGTCTGGGACGTCTCCCATCTCGAAACATAAATTTATCAATTCGCACAGTCTATGTGGTATGCACGCGCCACAGTGTTTAAACATTTCAGCGTTAATACCGCCTGCCCCGGTAGCCTTACCCTTTTTCAAGTTCTTAATTATATCCCTAACCTCAGTGACACAGACTTTTTCAATTGAGTTTTCCATCTCATCGTGTTCAACATCGCAGTTGTGGTGTCCTACAGCTTCATCACCGAATTTTCTCCTAAAATAGTCTCTGAAAGCCTCTAGTATTCCGTCTGCATCATATACCATTTTCCCCTTACTATTTCTCATGTTGAAAATTTCTGTACTTTTGTTTCCTTTCATTTTTTTATAAAGTAGCTTCCTGCTTCCTTCTAAACCATTTTGTATTTTTATCTCCTCTTCTGCTCTAATTGTATCTTTACTATCTTTAACTAATCGTTTAAGTGTCTTGTTTTCGCGTCTATAATCATTTATACGTCTACTTCTTTCCTCATTGCTAAGACCTGCGATGTTCAAAGTTCTCTTGTACGCTTCTTTTCTTGCTTTTTGGGCAGCCTAATACTCTTTCTGTATCCTGATTTTGGATGCCCACCCAACCGTTCATGTCTCCTAGTAGAGTTCTTCTTTCCCTATGTTCGCAGATGTTTATTGTGTCATTTAAAGTGTCCCAGAAGGCGTATTTTACTTCTCTAGGATCACTATCAACCGGCGCGTATCATGCTATAATAAATAGTCTTCTGATTCCTACTTTCATTCTAACCCACAGCAGTCTGGGAGACACGAAGCCATGGCCTCCGAGATGCTGCTTTGCTCTTTCATTTAAAATCAGACCTACTTCTTGTTTACCATGTGATTCACAGTCTACTCCTGACCATATTTCAAATCCGCCTTTCAACATGCCGTTTTTTAGGTCTTTAGTTTCGCATCTCTTTTTCTTTGTTTCGGGCACACATAAAATATCTAGTTTCTTCACTCCATAGTTTCACACAATTCTTTGACCCTCAGATCATTTACTCCCCTAGCATTCCAAACACCCAGTCTCCATTTGTCGCCTGAAACATGACCTTTAGATTTTCCGTGTGCATGCCTTTTGTCATTAAAAGTTCCAGTCCTTTCCGAGGCTATTTTGTAGTTTGCATTATTCATTGTTTAGAGTACACGCCCAACTAACACCTTTATGCAATAAGTTTGTTTTCTGAGTCGAAATCATGTCAAAGTTAAGTATCAAATCGTCATATGGCGGAGATTGTAGTTCTAACGTCAGTCCCACCAAAAACTTCAGTTCAAAAACTTCATTTTTAAAGCTTGAAAATTTTACCTCAAGCAAAAGTCTCGGACTGAGGACCAAGCAAATAAATATAACATACTTTGTTTGGTATAATATAAAGAAATGAAAGGGATTTATCAAAGAGATTTAATAATTACGAAATTAGAGACGAAATGAGCTTCACCTTCCTCATTACTTTGAATTTGGATTTGCCATCCGTAATTTCTTTTATCTCGACTCAAGAGACGTGCTATTAAGTACACAAAGAAACTAAACTAAAAACTAAACAGTTTACATTCCAGAGATCAACATCTTCAGGGAGTAAATCGGGGAAAACTGTATTAGCTTCAGCTGATTTTCCCATGTTGAGAAAGGCTTTTTGGTGAACTTTTGATCTCTGAGTTTTCACGTTAGAATTATGACCTATCTGCAAAAGTGGTCTTGCTGGAACGGGTAGTATCTTTATTACAGGGTGCTGATCATTTCCTTTCTGATACAGAGCTTCATATTCCGCTTTGCGCAAAAATAATACCTAATATCTTACATACTGTGACTTTAATGAGCATATTCCGGGTGCATATTAACCCAACTTTCATATAACCTCAAGCATGTATCATCCTAGCGCCGGTGAGCTTCCTTGTCAACAGGTAAGGATATTCCTCCTAAGTTAGTAAGACCATTTCAAACGATTTTTCGCATTTGCCTGATACCATTGTCTGGTACTCGCCTTGGTTAGATCCTATTTCGACTGTTAACTAAACCATGGCCTCCATCCGAGAGAGGCCTATTGTGGGTGCAGCATGCCTTTTATTGTTATTATGATTTATTTCGTTGCCTATTATTGTTATTATTCATATTAGTCCGCCTTTCACCCACAGGTACACATGACCTGGTACTTCGTTACTAAGCACGGTCGTGAAATGCAGCTAGCGATTAGTAGATTTGTTGGTGTCAGTGTTTGTTTCAGAATCCTATGTTCTTCTTGCGCATTCATCATAATTCGCAAGTATACACACTAGAAAGTTTGTCTATAGGGTTCCTGGTATTACAATCGAAAGCCCTCAAGGAATCTAGCATTTATTCTACAGAGCCCTATAGAAATCGAACATTGATCCTCGAGAACCATATAGAGTCACAAAATCCATACTGGCGAGCTTATTTATAGAGACTTAGCTTGTTTACAAACGATAGTTCTAATGCCAACGACTGATAGCAACGATCTAAAATCTTGAGTTCATTTACATTAAACGGCGTGAGACAAATAAAACTTCACACACTTACACGAAAATGTACACACGCAAAATTAAAAAAATTAAAAGTCCAAAATTAAAAATTAGATTATTACAGTCATCTTTCGTGCCCACGGGATGTCCACAGAATGTGATTTCAGCCGCTATTCTTGTTCACGTCCAAAAAACATAGGTCGATGCAGAACGTGTTCAGCAATATCGCCTTCTGAATTAGACGTAACGAATTTCAAGCTCCCAGCTCGATCAAAATATCCTGATACAGCTCAAAGTATTTATGGACCTTCCCATGTCATCGGAGCCATGTGTTATTAAGAGGAAGTCTTACGTCTATTACTATCACGTATTGAGGATCTTTATCTAACTAGATGACATCTGGAGAATTGTGTCTGAGTAGATGGTCAGTCAAAATAGTCCTGTCCAAGTAAAGGAAATGATCATCGTTCTCTAGTAATTTAACTGGGCTATATTTGTAGTAAGGCTTAAATTTCTCAAGTAAACCAGTGTTAAGGCAAATTTTTGGGTGTCGGATTCCAGCAATTACGTCTATGGATAAGATGATGAAACTTCTGGAAAGGAGAATTTTGCAGAGGTAGAGCAGGAATAAAGCGGCACCAAAACTAGTATTGAAGATGACGCAGTTGTCGACCCAGATATTGAGGTAAGTTATGACAAGGAGGAGTTAATGCAAAAAATTCTGAATATGAAAATATTAGAGGGTTGCGCCGATAGGCTTTTAAATGATGGCGGCGATTTGAAATCGGGTTTCTCGATAATAATCAAACTAAGGGTAGCACTGACCTCTTTAATCAATTCTGTCACAGATACACAGTAGCGAGAAAAACTTCCAGGCGGCCCATGCGAATTTTGTATGGAATGGTTGATCAAGCTGTCGTAAATAGTTGCATATTGCATAGTTTTAGCTGCAACAACAATTTTCTTCCGCCAAGTCAATTTTTAATAAAATTGGTATTGCAGTTTTTCCTACATTTTTTTACGACTTCAAATTCTTGCAATTCTAAAAGAAACTTTTTACGATTTATACTTATAAGCTTTTGTGATACGGTGAAAAAAAGCTTCAAGAGGAACCCAAGAACATTGCAAAATGTTGACTATTTCGGAAGTTATTTTAAGGAAATACTTTTTAAAATATTGAGGATATTAATATTAATGTTACACACCCACAAACGTACACATATATATTAATATTTAAATAGTTCCGTTATCTTTGACTACTCTAGTTTATATATTATGCAATAGAACTAGGTTGTTTGGGTTTAAATATTTTTGCTTGTCATTAAAAACAAAATACGATTCTTGCCACTTTCGCCCATTTTTCCAAATTGATTTTGTGTCAAAATTTATTCTCTTTTACCAAATTAAAATATTTATGCAAAAATTGTATGGCTATATTCCTGACATTCTACCAATTCCATGTCAATCCTGCAATTTTAAAAGACATACATTTTAAACAGTTTCCGTCTCTGAAGTATGTTATAAATGGCTAGTCAATTAGAGCGCCAAGAACGGGATGCCAAAAAATGTGCGCCATCAGATTGCTGGTAATTAGTGTAATTTCACGAATTAGGATTTCCAGGTGTAGGGATTATAAGGATTTTAAGGGATTTCAGTGGATTACAAAGAGTTCAAGAAAAATTGGTTATGAATCGAATATTTGCGGGATTTAAAATTTCAACTAAGTTTGAAGTACTAGGCAGTCTGATAAGTCCCTGAGCCATGAGTCCCGGTGAGCCATCTCTTCAGGTTAGAGAAAAAGTAATAGTCGCTGGGGGTCAGGTCTGGTGAATACGGTGGCTGAGGAACCAATTCGAAGCCGATTTCATGCAATTTTGCTTGTGCAACTAAGCATGAATGAACAGGCGCATTGTTGCGACCCATTGTTGCGTTTTTGGACGCTTCGGAGCACTTTGGCCCGGTGGAACCCACTGTTTTGCCTGTTGCGTTGACTCAGGAGTGTAGTAGTGGATCCAGGTTTCATCCATGGTTATGAATCGGCGCAAAAACTCGGTCGGCTTACGCGAAAACAATGCCAAATTCTGCTGGGAAGTTGTCACACGAATTCGTTTTTGGTCCACTGTGAGCAAACGCGGCACCCATCGCGCGCAGAGCTTCTTCATGCCCAAAACTGAATGATCGATATTGCCCACACGTTCCAATGGTATGCCTACAGCATTAGCTAGCTCTCTCAATTTCAATTTGGGATCATTCAACATCATATCATGGATTTTTTCGACATTTTCTGGTGTAGTGACCTCTTTTGGGCGCCCAGATCGTTCAGCATCAACTGTGCTCGTACGGCCACAACGAAACTCGGTAAACCACTTATGAATCATTCCAATCGACGGTGCAGAGTCCGGGTAATACTTATCTAGCTTGGCCTTCGTCTCGGATATCGTTTTCTTTCGAAGATAGTAGTGTTTGATCAAAACTCGAAACTCAGATTTTTCCATATTAAAAAAAAACTCGGAGGTTAGTCGCTTCTCAGTGCTGTAACTTGTAAATGCTTAAACATAAATGGCTGAAGTTTTGACAGGCGTCATTTGAAAGATCAAGCTCGACGAAAATGGTTCGCAATGGTGAATACTAATGCCATCTCTTAGAATTTTCAGGTACTTATCAGACTGTCTAGTATTTGAAATGAGTTTATACGTTTTCGCGGAAAATGTAACTTTATGAGCTTTTAAAAGTGTTAATCTCTCGACTATATCTTTTGAAATTTTTAAGAATTAATTTTCTCTCAGGCACATTATTATTATTATTATTATTATTAATATTATTGCTATTCTGATCAATATCATCTAAATGGCAATATTTGTTGTGAAGCCTAAAAATGTGCTAAATTTACATAAAATTTATGAAATGTCAATCATTGTACTATTTACTCAAAATTGATCCGCGTTTCTCAAGAAAAAATAATATGCTATCGTCCACGAAGAAATGGACCTTAAGGTTAGCAGGAAAAATTTGGAGTAGAAGCGATTAAAGAGACGGTCGCAGTCAAGCACTCAAAGAGTGAGGGACAAGCTGTGGAATCTAGTACCTCTACTTCCGACTGCAACTCCTCGCACCGCGTTAAGGCGTTCGCACAAAAAAATACGTGTGCATTATGCTGGAAACGGCTCACGCACGAGCTGTCTGTGCACACATTCAGAGCGCCAACCAATCGCTTGCGATCTGTCGCGCTGCTGCGGTGTGAGATGGCTACGTATAGTTCAACTATCTGACCGCCGCTCGAGTAATAGAAGTTTGCAACGTTGCCAATATTGGTGTGTTTACGGAGAAAGTGTAGTGTTTATTATTGTGAAAAATCCGGTATTAATATATATTTTATAAAGTCATATTCTTGTAATATTTCGAACGTATCTGACAAGCTTGGTAGTTGTTTATGTGTATTTTAGGGATAAAATGATTTAAATAAATAACTATAAATAATATAATAAATAAAATTAGTAACATGGCAAACTTCTGCCTCTCGAGCGGTGGTCCGATAGGTGAACGGTATGTAGCCAGCTCGCACTGGAGCAGCGCGACAGATCACACGCGATTGTTTGGTGCTCTGTGTGTGTATACACAGACGGCTCGTGCGTGATCCGTTTTCAGCATATTTTACACGTATTTTTTCTTGTGCGAACACCATTAATGAGTTAGACGGACTCTCAAGTCACGCGGACACAGAACAGAAAGATCGGTATAAAGTGGTGGGACTGGATTTCTCGGGCCAACCAAATGCTTCGAAATAAGCAATTTACGCCTCACTTTGCAGCTTGATAACAATTTAACTTTTGCAGATAGAAATTAATTTCTTTTTTATATGAAAAAGCGATTAAAAAACTATCGATAGCATAAAAAAATGAAAATCTATTTTCCAACCCTAAGTTCCCTTTTTTCGTGGACGGTCACATATTGATTATATACGTAACTAACAAAAGTCTCTTGATAAAAAATTTTATAAATTAGAAAATTACTGAATAAATTTTGTGATTGGAAAATTTGGTAAAGTTTTTTTTGTGCTCACAGATAATTAAAACGGGTTCCAAATTATGCAGAAAAGAAGAATGTCGAACAAATCAAATGTTGCAGAGAATTTTTAATTTTAATTATGGGCCTGATTTCATTTTAGCACATGCATAAACCTGAGATCACATAAATCGCTGTACGTATTTATATCTAATTAATACACTAATGCCAAAAATTACATGGTCAAAAAATGTTCCGAATTTTCAGTGATTTTTCAGGAAGCTGTATCTTAGTGAAAAATGGTCGTGTTAAGGTCTCCAAAAAAGTATTTTAAAACATTAGGTTTCTAGTTTTAAGATCTTCTGGCAAAAAAATTTCGTTTCCACATGTTTCACGTAATTTTAAGAAATAGTGGGAACAAAAGAATTTGCACATTTCTTTGGTTTTTTTTCAAGCCCACGAGCTTAATGTTTTTATCAACTTTATTGTATGGACTCGATAACTGGTTTATCAAGCTTTTATTTGTTTTTTTAACCTCGATACGACCATTGTTCACTGTGATACCGAACTTTAAATCAAAAGGACCCTTTTGTCTTTGATCGACGATATCTCCGCAACCAATGATCACACAGAAAATTTCAGAGAATTGCTGAAAACTGGAATAAAACGCCTGCAAGATTATGCCATGATCTTGGATGAATAAATTGTATTAATAACATACATTTGTAAAAAGAGGAAAAAAGAATAATTTATGGCTTTGTAAAACATCAACGGCTAAATTTAAAAATCTTCATTAAATGACTAATTTTGAGTGTGCGTTTTACAGTTAAAGAACCTCAAAAAATCATGCAAAGTTACATTTTGCTCTAATGAACCGTTAAAACCGTTGAAATCTAATAAACCATCTAAAACTAACGGTAACGCTAATGCCGGCGGTAGTGAAAATCAAAATTTTTTTAAGTTGTGTAAGGAAAAAACTTTATCGATATAGAGGGAGACACGAGTCAAGCATGGGGGATATGGGTCTGTTGACCTCCCCACTACGTCTCGCAGCACCGGGCGAACGCTCTCTTTTTTTATTCCGTTTGTAAGTGGTGAAGCAAGCACAGAAAATAAAGTTGGTTTCAGAGATTATTTAAACGTGTTAAAATCTTGTAAGTTTCTGTGGTTTTTCATCCTCAAAAGCGTGGAACATTAGATTAATATCCAACATGATAGCAGAAGTCCATGGTTTTCAAGAATCCACCGAGGAAGACGATCTGCGTTTTCGAAGTGGTTGTTCGACCATATTTTTCCGACGCCATCGGCGTGCATTGCAATTTCACAAAATTAAAATCTGCGAGTGATGTAGAAAAGCTGTGCACATTTCAGAGCTGTTTGTGGTTTTCAGAAGTTCACATAAGGTATGTAATTTTTTGTTTCAGAGAAATAAGAAAACTTTTTCTTTTATATACGAACGGAAAGATTGATTTGGGTTTTCTATATACAAAAAGTATGTGTTAATGTGGTAATATTAAAAAGAATAACCTATAAATTTAGAGAGTAGTAGAAAACATAAAATTTAAGAGTGCTTTGTTAGATAAAAGTGGATTAGTTAAAAATTCAGAGGAATCACGTCGGCGCCGCGGAAATGCGGGTGACGGCGTGTTTTGTCGACGGGAGTTTCGTGAGTCGGGCGACAATCAAGTGTGAGGAGCGGTCAAGCGATTATCGTTGGCGGGTGCGCTGCGTGGAGTTGGGGGTTTGAGAGACAGCCAAGTCCGTGGTTTTCTTTTTTGTCTAGACAGGCTCGGTGCCTAATTAGCGTGGGCTTGGGTTGTGTGCTGTTCCTTTTCGCAAGGCTCTAAGAGAACCGTACTCGTGGGCCCAAAAATCAGTTTACAAGTAAAATTGTTTCCGAGTATGACGCCGATTTTCTCTTTCTCTCTCACTCCCGTGCGTTAAGTGCGTGGGCCTGCGAATTTCGTGGCGCGCTTGGGTGCCTTGTATTCGAGTGCGTCATAGCTAATCTTGTTTGCGAATCGGCTCCTTGAGTCGAGGCGTATCATGGCGCTTGAGAGTCGTTTCGCGAGCAAGCAGAGTACTTGACTCTGAATTGAAAAAAGTTTTTTTTACGATTCTCGTGAATAATCTAAGGCCACTTATGATATAGGGCGGTCCTTGGTCCCATGCATGTTGTGTTCTCTTTTTTCTTTCGCACATATGTAGAAAGGAGCCCGCATTTACTGTGCCGTGCTAATAAGTATATTAGAAATAATTCTGATGAATTGTTGTATTTAAGAGAAAATAATTCTGAGAAGTGTTGTAGGGAAATACAGTTTCCTTCGTCTAATATTTCAAAATAAAAAAAAAATATTAAGAGGATGAAATGAGAGAAATTTAATTCAGTCAAAAGTAAATAATTGAATGCTCTTTATAAATTGAAACTATCAATGCTATAGATGAGTTGCGAGTTTTTTCTCGAGTTTGGTGGTCAGCTCTAGGCTGCCTTGCATCTGGACCTGGTTTTCTGGCTTCTTGAGATATTTTTTTTAAACTCATTGACTAACAAATATTAAGCAAATTAAATAAACCCCAGGGTCAGTGTTCAGATAAAACTTGTGTCAAGTGTACTCTGCTCATTGACTAGAGGAATCATTAGGACTCTATACGTGACCCATGCATGTGCGTGCGAACCTAAAACCGACCAGCTCAAGCGGTAACACGCAGGGTTGAATATTGGCGAGTGATGTATATGTGTCGTCTGCACGATGGGAGAATCTGATTTCTCGTTTCGAGTTGTAACAAATCGAAGTTCGACTGCTTGAATTCAGAAGCACGAAATGTTTCTTGTTTAGTTAAAATTGTAAATTGCCTGTTGTTTATTTAAAGAGAAAAAGAAAGGAAAGTACAGAGAGAAATACAGAGAAATAAAACTGATAATTAAATGATAAAATAAAACAAACTAATTGAGAACGCTTCATAATCCTAGAACAGATGATCAATTATACAAGGGGTCAGATTAATGATGATGATAGCTCCGCTCAAGAGTATGAAGAGTATTTGAGACTCAGGAGAGAAATTGAAGATATTAATTCCGAAGAAAGCAATAAGTATAAGGATTTTTTATTCACCTAACATTGATTTCCTTTTTATGTGACTGAAAACTCAGAGTAATGTGATCAGTTGGAAAGTTTAAAATTTTGTTGAGAAAATCGTAAACTTTTAATTCTTTGAAGAACATGGATACTCAGATCCGACAAATTTCAATCTTTCGTTGGCAATGACGCAAAATGCGTCAAAATTTTCCGTGCCCTGTGTGGCATTGACGCAAAATGCGTCAATCTTCTTTTTTCCTATTCAACTTATTCCGATTTTGCATTCAAATGGTGGACGAAAATGCATTTAAAAAAACGGCTCGATTTGAACCACGAATTAAGTGATGACCCTCAAAAACTGACAGAACAAGAAAAACGTTTTACGTTCTACCAGGCTGTCATCGGAGTTATGCCCGAAGTAAGACGGACTGATTTAGCGGTCATAACCACAACAAGAAAAGAGATGAACTTAGAAGCCCTAAGAAAAACAATGTATCCAATTCAACAGAATAACGACGATGCATCTGGAAATTCAGAGTCAGAAGATCGAACACTATCAGGAGCAAATTTTAAGAAGACAAAGAGCAATTTTTCAAAATGCTTTAGATGCAATAGAACAGGACAGTGGCGGCAGAGTTGTCCTCTAAATAATACAAATCGATGGTTCTGCTATATCTGAAATCATGAAACCAATCACAAGGGAGAAGACTGCACTGGCAATGGCAAACGTCCATTCCAAGAATATATAAAATCTCTCAACAGAGATTCTGAATTACATGAACCCGCTGATAAAATGAGCAAGCTGAATTCGAGACATGGAAATAGAGGAGATGGTTCTGATAACAACAGAGGCAAATATGGCAGAGGCAAAAACAATGTCAGAGGAAACTTCGGAGGTAGAGGGAACCAACGAGGATCAAAGAATCGACCAACAGCCAGACGAACAGCTGAGTATGATGGCGATCGTTATAATACAACAACGACTGATCAAAAGGACGAAGAATAGTACTATTCAGAGTGTGTTGAGAATGAAGGTAAGGTAGTCAAGATAGTCAACATTAGGTAATCAAGGTAATGTCATAGCGGCTAAAGATATTTCAGAGAACTTGTTATTGTTACATAAATTAGTAGACGCAGGTTTTACTATAAATTTAGATGACAGAATATTCAGGGCGTACCACAAAGATAAATAGTTGCATTGCGTGTGTAGCGGTAGGCAATGAGCTTTCAGAGCAATTGCAGACTAGTAACGAGGATAAACGATCCTTGGATTCGGAGGTAGAGAATTCAGTGTATGCCGAGATTTCAACAAAAGAAACAGATTCTGCAATTGGGAGGAAGAATTTAAATAAGCTTATAGATTTAACCAATCAGAATATAAATTCAAAGGAGCTCATTGAATCAAAAATCAAAATTATAAATTCAGATATACTGATAGTTTAAATGAGGTACTTATGGAGAATTCACCTGACAAATTTAATTAAGAGATTAAACAAAGCGAAGCAATTTTGTGGCATATTCAACTGGGTCATGCATCAATAAATTATTTAAAAATGCTATAAAAGAAGGAAAAGTGTTTGCAACATGTAAAGTTTGATGAGCCTATATTCAGATGTAATGGGTCCGATCTAAACTATGTCATGGCTTGCGAAAAATAGATACATTATAGTATTTGTTATTGATTTTTCTCGGTATGCTAAAATGTACTGTCTGAAATCAAAAGACGAAACAGGTCAAGCTAGAGAGAGGTATTTAAAATCTGCAAGAAATCTATTGGGTGTAAATGCAAAGGTTTGCTACATCGAATCAGACAGAGGTACAGAGTACACAGGTGGAAAATTTGCTGAGGTTATGAAAAAATAAGAGATAGAATCAGATTGCGGTCCAACATATACTCCAGAACTTAATAGGACAGTAGAACGAATTAACAAGACAATTCAGAAAACAATTAAAACACTCATGTGTGACTCTGCTTTATCAGCAAGTATGTGGGAGTATGCTGTAGAACCGGCTGTTCATGCTTATAACATTGCTCCTCACAAAACAATTGAGTGCGAGTTACCATTCATGAAATTCTCGGTTAAAGCTAATTGCCACTTAGAACAAATCAGAAGATTTGGTAGTATTACTTATATTAAAGTTCTAAAACCAGAAACCTAATTCAGCAATGTTTCTTTGAAAACTGTATTGGTAGAACATGCAAATACTGGTTACGTACCATGGCATCCTGGCTCAAGAAAGTTTTTAGAGTCAAGGCATGTCAGATTCTTAGAGAAATTAGTATACAAAGACGTCTACAAGAAAGACCAAAATGAAGACAGAGGTGATAAAGATCT
Source organism: Belonocnema kinseyi (assembly GCF_010883055.1). Lineage (NCBI taxonomy): Eukaryota > Metazoa > Arthropoda > Insecta > Hymenoptera > Cynipidae > Belonocnema > Belonocnema kinseyi. Next base: position 81,901,887 of record NC_046657.1, read on the forward strand.
ATATAATAGTGAATCTTATAAGTTGATTAATTTCACAATTACTAAAGAAATAAAACAACAAGAAAACCCAACGAGTTGGAAATGTGTCAAATAAACGCGAAAATAGCATTCTTGAACGGAGAACTAAATGAAAAGGTATTCATGGAAATTACACAAGATGTGAATATTTCAGAGAGCCTAACTCTTACTAAAGTTTGTAAGTTAAAAAGGTCTATATATGGATTAAAAATAAGTCTAAAGAAATGGAACAAGAACTTTTCCGAAAAGGTACGTTCATTAGGCTTAGAAAATGATCTTCATGATCCATGCCTATTTACTTGGAGGAAAAGTGGAAAATTAGCTATGGTCATACCATATGTAGATAAAATGCTCATTGCCAGCAATGATTCAGAGAAGCCTAATAAAATTAATACTCATCTAGGCAATGCTTTTCAATGAAAGATTTGAGAGAACCCAGAAATTTCTTAAGCATGATAATTCAGAGGGACAGAAAGGAGAAAAGTATTGTATTGCATCAAGCTGCTTACACAGAGAAAATCCTAGAGAGATTATATTTGAAAGAGTGCAATTCTCAGAGAACACCAATGATAACACGATAAGTTAAAAATAGAAACAAGAGGGAAAATCATCAGAAGATAATTCAGAGAATTGAAGTGAAATCAAAAGAAAACCTTACAGAGAAGCGATTGTAAGCTTATTGTATCTGGCAAACGCTACACGCCTAGATATAGCTTACGCCGTAAATTATCTAGCAAATAAAACAGTTAAATCCAACTGAAGAAGATTGGAATGAAGTTAAAAGAATTTTAAGATATTCAAGAGTTACAACAAAGTTAGGATTGAAATTTACATCAAATTCAGAGAAATTCGAGACATTAGCTGATTCGAGCTTCAGAGACTGTGCCAATTCCACATCTACGAGTGGTTATATAATAAAATCATTTGGAGATGTAATTGCTTGGAGAAGTCGAAAGCAATCATGTACAACCTTGTCTACTTGCCAAGCAGAATATTTAGCCATGAGTGACGCATGTCAAGAGTTGATAGCATTAGACAAATCAATTAGATACATCATCTGACATACTCTATTTCTAGTAAAAATATGATGCGATAACCGTTCAGAGAGAGACTGTACTGAAATGGGAGGAAGCCATAAACTTAAAACATTCAACATAAATCTGGAATACATTCATAAAGAGTTAGCATTCAGAGAGGAAACTGGATCTGGAAAGTCCATGGCAGATTCACATGGTAATTACATCAAACAATGCGTTGATGAAAAAAAGGTCAAAGAGCAGTCGATTTCCACTGATGAAAATTTAGCACTTTTACTTACCTGAGAAACAAGATTACTAACATGTAATAGTAAAATCTAGAGTAATTCAGAGACTAACACAGAGAATCTGTATCACAATTCAGAAATTACGTTTTTGAAAATGTACAGTAATTCAGAGACTAATCTTAAAATCACAAGATGAACTTGTATTCTTTGTATGCTTTCAGATAAACAAAGACCGACTACCATGTAAAAAGAAGATCTGCACATTTAAATTAGAATTAATTTGAACTCAATACTATTTTTTATTTAACATTTTGTTTCATCTACGTTTACTTTATAAAGTATTTCATTGTTGAGCCTAACCGGATAGACATTATAAAATAAGGTATATTGTATTAAGTTTAATCAATATGAGTTGAAATCGACAAAGGGAGGCAGTGTAAGGAAAAGACTTTGGCGATATAGAGGGAGACACGAGTCAAGCATGGGCGATATGGATCTGTTGACCTCCTCACTATGTCTCGCAGCACCAGGCGAGCGCTCTCTTATTTTATTCCGTTTGTATGAGGTGAAGCAAGCACAGAAAATAAAGTTGGTTTCAGAGGTTATATAAACGTGTTAAATTCTTGTAAGTTTTCGTGGTTTTCCACCCTAAAAAGCGAGGAAAGTGAGATTAATATCTTAAATTAAAGTTGTACTTTAATTTATTTACGTATTATATAATATTACTAGTTTTTTTAGTTTACGGATTTATGATCCATAAATAATGAAAAAGATATAAATGTTGTGGTCAGTCACTCGAGTGGAATCAATAAAGTTTATTCAAATGATTCGTAAATAGACCACCTCATTTGCCTGCACATCGACGTCACCGAATTTCTTTGAGACATTCATATGAGTCAACCCGACAAAGAAACACTAGTTAGTGCAAAGCCTTTTAAAAATGCACTGAGATCAATTTAAATTATCTGGATAATCGGAATACGTAATATTTATTTCTTTACGTCTCTGCGAAATGGCCCTCTATTTGGGTAATTCCCCACTAAGGTCGGCCCCAAAAGCCGCTCAGTATCAGAGTTTCACGGTATTATTTATATCTTCGAATTTCCTCATTCAGTGAAAAAATTAATAAAAAAGGCGCGCTTTTGTTCTGACAAATGTTAGTGCGCATGCCCTTTTGATATATCAAATATTGGCGCAAATACCCTTTTGGAATTCAAAACTTTCGTAATCATGCCCTTTGGAGCGTCAAATCCTGCAGCTACCCTTTTAAAAATCAGAATTTAGCGTTTATGCCCACATTTTTTGTGCTAAATTTGTGCGCTTATGAACTTTTGGAATTTCAGACATTAGCGCCTAATCACTTCTAGAACGATAAATGCTAAAGCTTTTGCTCGATTGTAATCCCAAACTTTTGCGCGTATGCTCTTTTAGCGCGCCAAATCCTGGTGCTTATGCCCTTTTAGAATTTCAAAATGTTGCGCTAATGCCCTTTTAGTGCGCTATATATTAGCAGTTGTGCCCTCCTTGTTTTTTCAAATATTGACACTTACGGCCTTCTAAAATGACATATTTTGGCGCCTACCCCCTCTTCGAGTGACAAATGTGCGCGCTAATGCCCTTTTGGAATTTAAATTTTCTGTGCTTGCCCTATTGCTGTACTAAATGTTTGTTTTGGCGACCGGAAAGTATGAAGGACGGACATCTGACCGAAACTATATTAGGGCTTCTGACCACGGTTACAAAACGCTGAAAATTATTGAAAAATTGTACACCGATTGAAAATTTTTATTTTGAAATTATACCGGATATCAACAAATAAATCCGATAGTTTATGTGAAATCGAAAAAAAGGCAAAATAAAAAATTGCGGATGGGAAATAAAATAAATGTTAGAAGATGGACTTTAAGTACATGCTAAATTTCCACAATTTCTGCCTGATTAATAAAACTTACCCGAAGTGTAAATGCTTTCTGTGTATGTAATTTATACCAGTTTGAAATTATACTGGATATCGACAAATCAATGCGATAGTTTATGTGGAATCGGAAAAAGGCAAAATGAAAAATTGTTGATGGGAAATAAAATGAATGGTAGAAGATGGACTTTATCTACATGCTAAATTTCCATAATTTCTACTTAATTAATCAAACTGAGCCCACGTGCAAATTTTTTCTGTGCATGCAATTTATACAGGTTTCCCTATGTATTTAGGAATTTAAGAGCAAAGTATTTTTATCGAGTATTCTCTCGGAGTTACGCTTTGCAAGCTCTGATTTATGTTGAATTTTTCGATTATTGTTGATCAATTCACCTAATTTATTTTTTTTCCAAAAAATAAATTCCCTATTTTTTTCTCTAAACTGGTAAAAGTTATCATTAAAGCTTTGTCCGATAATATTTAGTCACTTCTTTAAAAATGTTCATTAAATCACCCCCCCCCAAACAAGTATTTTTAACCCTACAGTACCCTATGTATTGTGCCTGGAAAATGCTTCAGAAACTGCATTAGTTATTTCTATTTAATAAGTGACAAGTTTCCGAGTATTTCTAATTGATTTTGAATTGTTTAAATAATAAAAATATTTTTTAAATAATTTTTTGCTCCCTTAAATCATGTAAAGTTTTTATTTATTCGGGCTAAATGAATCAGTTCAGGAATTTGAAGAATAATATTTCTTGTTTAATATAGTCATCAACTGTATCATTTAACTTGATATTAAATACAAGTTTAAGATTTAAAACAGAAGAGTTAAATTGCTCAAAATATTATGATAAAAGCAATCTCAACCAAAAAATTTTTCGGATATTTATACAGAAATTTCTATACAAACTGTCTCTTTTACGTTTATACAATAATCTAAATTAAAGATTTCGTCTCGTTTAGATTTCTTAATGACCTTGGTATCAATGTTTCATTTCATTCTAGTTTTTTTGCTTTGCTGTTTTGTGGTCCAGAAATAATTATGAAAATTTAGATTTAATAATATATTTGTCATATATATTTTTCAATTTGCCTTTTAAATTAAATGCATATATTATTTTAAAATTTTGAACTGTATTATCGACAAAATATCGAATAAAAAATTCATATTAATCTGTATAGAGATTTCAATTTGCAGTTACCAAGTAATGTGAATATTGCAGAAAGTCAAGATTACAAGTTTAGTTCGAGCTATTTCTAATCTAATAATCAAATAGTAGATTATGTACCTCGGCAGTAAAGTTGAATTTTATACGAGGATGCAGAATTTGACGTCCAAGCCGAAGCCGAGGTAGGTAAAACTGTATCCGAGTATAGAAAAACCTTACTTCCGTAGTTCATACGATACTTTATCTGAAATAGGCAGAAGAGGAAGACTTTTTCTGGAAAACCGCGCTTGATCGTACAGTATACGCACGCGAGTAAGGCGACGTAGGAAGTCCAAAATCCACTTCTTAATTAAACTCAGGTTTAATATTAATTCTTCTCACTCTTTTTTCTCACTTTCCTTTCACTTCCAAATTACTTCTTCCTCCTTGCAGCACCTTACACGTCGCTGGTTCTAGTGCAATAAAGTGATATTTTACTGCCGCTCTGCGGGCAGATAAAGTGCACTTCTTCAGCCTATTTCAGATAAAATATACTTTTGGCCTGGGTCAGGTTTTCTAATAACTTTGGTTCTGATGTTTATTTTCGCAGGTTGATTACACCCCCCCCCCCCAAAAAAAAAATTCTACAACCCGAGTTAAACTACCATACCCATAAGTTTTGTAGGTCGCTGAATACGAATCCTGGGCCAGTGTCATCCCATAAGTTCAGATTCAAGGTGAAGTGACGGTCAGAATGCAGAAAACCATTGGATCGAAGAAGCCCAATGTATCGGAGAAAATCTCTAATCTCAGACGTTTTTGGTGTCGCTAAATCCGAATCCGGGAATTAGAAAAAACCTCTACTTTTAGAAGTTCTTGGGTTCGCTGAATATGAATCCATGTTTCACCTTGGAACGACCTTCATTCAGACTTGATTGAGTAAAAATGACCCGGTATTAGGATTTTGCTACCCCAAAAATGTCTTTAGGTAGTGGTTTTTGCGGATTTAATAGCTTCTTTTCTCATTTTGACCTTTACTTGGTCTTGATACCGATCTGAGGAAGTCAAAATGACCACATGTTGTGACTCAGCCGCACCAAAAACATCTGACATTAAAGTTTATCTCCGATCAAATGGTTTTCTTCATTTCAACCTTCACTTGGACTTGATAATGATCTGGTGGGGTCAAACTGACCCGGATTCAGATTCAGCGACATCAAGAACGTATAGCTATGGTTTTATGGAACGTATAGCTCGCATTGCAGAATTTTTGTTGTTGTGCGGTTGTGTTATTACATTCTCATTCATGAGAGGTAAAAAATACAAAAAATCGCCAAATTTTCGATATCTGGTTTTTAACGGGTCTGTATGTCTGCCTGCCTGTATGCATGTATGTATGTATGTATGTGTGTGTATGTATGTATGCATATGTGTGTGTGTATGTACGTATGCCTGTATGTATGGCTGTATGTCTACTGTACGTATGGGGTTATCTGAAAGTTGTAGCCAAGCTAACTTTTGAAGAATTTGTCCAATCAAGTCATCCTTTGATACACTTCTTAAGGTTCCCAAAATGAAGGTTAAGTCCGTTAAGCAGATATTTACAACCAAAATTTAAAAATGCAGAGAATTTTCATAATTTGAATTTTTTTTGAAAATTTTAAAATTGTTCATAAAAAAGAAAAAAAAAATTTCTAATGGGTTAGGAAATTTCATTTAATTTCTTAACTGAATATAAAATATATATTCGGAATCTAGCTCAGTTAAGTTTTTCGATTCGACAAAAATTCAAAAAGTTTAAATTCAATAAAAATTAAAAAAATTATATGCTTTTCTACATTTTGAAAACTTTCAAAAAGAAAGGGAAAACATTTTTTTGCATAGGTTAAAAATATGAATTCAAATTTCTATTAGATACAAAATATATGTATTTCGAAACTATTCTAATGAAATTTCTTAATTAAACTAAAGTTAAAAATTTGGATCATTTTCAAAAATATGCACATTTTTTTTAAAGATCCGTAAGTTTCAAACGTTGTTTTTAGTAGATTTGAACAAGACTAAAAAATTAAGTTGATAAAGTTTTTTGAATGAACACAAATTATCGAGCGCGAAGCGCGAGTTTCATGTGAGAAAGTAATCGTCAAAGCCGTAGGTGCTTTGAGAAGTTTGAATCACAGTTTTCAATTTAAGTTATATTATTTATGAAATTCAAAAAAATGTAGCTCAAGTGTACGCACAATGAGAATGTGCCTACGCAGTGCGTATATTCTTTCTATCATATAATTCCCGAATTTTATCCTTACTAACAATGGAAAATAAGTCACTAATAAGGTTTTAATAGTTTCTTATATTTGCGACATGTTGGTATTCGGCTAACGCTTCTATGTGTTCCTAAATACGCTTGAAGGTATCAATAATTAGGAAATAGTTATTTTCGATATAAGGACTCTAAGTGGCACTTTTTGGCCGAGTGCGTTATCGAGTGTGACATCGAGTGGCATATTCGAGACAAACGAGTATTGCAATTCACACGAGGCAAATTGATACGCGGGGCAGAGTGTCACATACTATTTTTCATCAAACCAGTCAATCGTGTTTGCCAATAGGTTGCATGGAGCCTTAATATAAAGACCTAAGAGGGCCCAGACACGGTGTCCAGTAATGTGCGTGAGATAAGAAGTCGATACGAAAGTAACCGAAGTTGCATAAGTACCGCTGACGAATAGGAACTCAGTCAATAGAATGAGGAGAATGCGCAGGAAAGGTTTGCTCGAGAGGCGAACGCGCTGAAGAATGATGCGTACTATGCGTATGCGCAGTATGCAAATGCGCAGGAGGGGAATGCACGGAAGCAGCATGAACAGCAGGGGAATGCGCAGGAGAAGAATTCGTAGGAAAAAAAATCGTGAAAGGAGATCCAGATCTCGCAAGAATAGGTATGCTGAGAAATGCAGATCCGTCAGAAATATTTAAGCTATCAGGTTAGTCGGACTGCAAACTTAACTCTTGACAGTACATGGTGGACCAAAGCGTTATAAATATTTCTTAACGGCAATGCGTACAAAGACTTTGCCTCCTCGGTACAAACGATAATTTATATAATAATTAGAGTATGACTTTCGAGTTTTCGTAAGAAATTACGTCTCAAGTTTGAGTTTAATTTAAAGGGACAACTATAGAGCTAAGCAATTCGCGTGGGCGAAGTGAATAACGCGCATACACATACGGCATCGAAGTGCATTTTCTTTATCTAAACCATTAAAGCACCTTCCCACCAACACCGACCCCCTTTGATGCTATAAAATATGTCTAAAAAGCGAGGAAAGCATAATCGTGTTACATAGAATATATTTCAATTAAAAAGAATAAAAGAGAGATACGTGATACTATACAGCAGTCAATAAGTTGGCTATTGTAGACAATTACTTTTTTGAGAGAAAAAAACTTTCTACACCAGCCAAAATATATGTTGTTTTTATTTAAATTGATTTTTACCCTGGAATGTATAGAAATATGAAAATAACAAAAAATGTATTTTTTATGGCTTTGCATTTTAAATAGAAATAGTTTCTACCTAGAATTTGAAAACGCTTTTAAAAATATATGCAGCGTAGGTAAAAATATCTTAAGCACATAATAATTATTTTTTCTCACGTTATGAATAATTTCAATAATTGTTACCTTTTTTTGACATAATATAATTTATATCTATAAATATCAAAGTTTTGCAATTTTTTTCTAATTTTACTTATCAATTTTTTCATATTAAATTAGTAATCTGGAATAGACACGTTAGCAAAGACTTTGAATATTTTTTTATTTATAATTTTCAGGCAAAATCCTGTCTAAAAATGTGTTGTAACGATAATTCTTGACCATGTTGCAATTTTTGTTCATTTAATTAGCTTTTAATTGCTAGAAGTTATTTTACCTTCTAAATCTGAAGTTTCGGAAATTAAGTCAACAAAGAATCCCTTTTAAGAATTGTCTAGGTGAACAACTAAACAGTCTAGAGTCAAATTCAAAATTAGTTCATCCATAACTTGATATATAGAATTAACATAAAATGCTCATTGGTTATTGCAACAAGTTATAAAGAAGAGCCCCAAGCCTAAATATCAAAAAATAGTACAATAAGAATAGAACAATAACATAAATGATAATAGAATTCTGTATCGCCTATGTCTAAGTTTAAGAAAAACAAAACATTTTATTTTATAACAAGATATAACAGAAACAAGTCAAATTCTGATGTTTATGAAAGTTGTCAAAAAGTCTGAAAAGAATTGAAATTTTTTAAAGTTCTTGAACTTATGTTAATGGAGAGTCTCTATAGTGTTTTGCGAATATACTAATTACACGATATATTTTTTTAAATTATATCCTACGGTCAACCTGGATACAAAAAAGTCGTCAAATTTCACAAAAAGACTATACTCTGCAGAATAATTTTAAAATGCACATTTCATCAGATGACAATCAAATGTAGTTACATTCATAAAAATATTAATATTCGAAAAAAGATTGTATTATGTTTAGTCTAAGTTTGTCCTTATTTGAAATTGTACCGGTTTCGGCACCAAAAATATTATCACGTATAATTTATAGCTTGTTATATTTTTAGATTTTTTCTCTCGATTCAATACAAAATAATCTGAGTATCATATCTTCTTATTCACGTGATTACAATTTGGCAACGTGGCGTTAGATTGAACCTTATCACTCCACACATTTTTCGTCTCTATATTTGACTTGATAAATTTTACCCATTTAGTGATTAAATTTTATAATGTGATGCCAACAAAGCGTAAAGCTGCAATTAAGTTAACTTTACAGTAAAACATGGGGCTACTTCCAAGAACTAAGTGATTTTAGAAAAACGTTTAGAATGATTAAAATTTCAGTTTTAAAGGCAATTTCCCAATATTACATATTTCTGTCCACTGATATAAAAAAAAGTATAATATTCTGATATAGTAAATCTTATTTTATTATGCACATCTGAAATTCAAGATGTTTAATTTGAACTATCCCTGAAAAATATCGAACTTAAAAGTAAAGTCGCCAGCATGCTGGTCTAAAAGCAAATATTGAAATTTAGGATATTTAAATAGGAAAACAATCCAATGTAAAATCCCTTTTTAACGTCCAATAATCAAATTAATGAAAAGAATTCCTAAAAATAAAATCAAGAATCTAACGACAAAATTTGGACAACTACCACAAAATGTTCTCATTGGAATCTAAAAAAAAGGAAACACCTCTCCCCCTCCTTTCCGCCTCTAAAAAAGAAGAATAGAAAATTATTTACCTTCACTTTGGACAAAAATAAAAAGGAGGACAGAAAAATGAGAAGGCAACCAACCAAATCCCCTTCCTTTTCTTTTTTATTTCTTGCGTCCTCTTTTTTCCCACCATTATCAAATCTCAATAAAAGGCATTTAAAAAAATATATGTAATGAACACCAACGTTTCGGCACTCATACAGTACCCTTATCAGGGCAAAAAAATTTTATAATATAAAATAAAATAAAAATAAAAATAAAATAAAAATAAAATGAAATAAAATAAAACAAAAATAAAATAAAATGGAAATACAAATACAAATAAAAAATAAAATAAATAAATTAAATAAAAATAAAATCAAAGTAGAATGAAATGAAAATAAAAATAAAAATTGTTGCCAGCGAATTGTTGCCAGCAAAGGAAAGGAGGGGCAGAGGTGTTTCCTTTCTTTTAGATTCCAATGGGAACATTTTGTGGAGGTTGTCCAAATTTGGTCGTTAGATTCTTGATTTTATTTTCAGGAATTTTTTTCATCAGTTTGATTATTGGACGTTAGAAAGGGATTTTACATTGGATTGTTTTTCTATTTAAATGTCCTAAATTTTAATTTTGTTGACTTGGATTGGAGGTCATTTTTATTTTAGGTTTGTTTGGGGCTGGTTTGGATTTTAAACGTTCACTTGATTCTCAGTTGTCAGTGAGATAGCATCGTGGCAGGTGTGCTGTTCTTGCTGGCCACAAATTTTATTTTTATTTTATTTTATTTTTTTTCGTTTTATTATTTTATATTTTTATTTTGTTTTATATTTATTTTATTTTATTTCATTTCATTTTATTTTATTTTTATTTTTACTTTATTTTTATTTTATTTTATCTTATAATTTTTTTGCCTTGATAAGGGTACTGTATGAGTGCCGAAACGTTGGTGATTATTACATATATTTTTTAAAATGTTTTTTGTTGGGATTTGATAATGTTGGGAATAAAGAGAACGAAAGAAATAAATAAGAGAAGGAAGGGGATTTGGTTGGTTGCCTTCTCATTTTTCTTTCCTCCTTTTTATTTTTGTCCAAAGTAAAGATAAATAATTTTCTTTCCTTTTTTTTCTTTTTTAGCGGGAAAGAAGGGGGAGAGGTTTTTCCTTTTTTTAGATTCCAATGGGAACATTTTGTGATGGTTGTCCAAATTTGGTCGTTTGATTCTTGATTTTATTTTCAGGAATTCTTTTCAGCAAAAACTGCTTATGATTATATTTTTAGTGACTGATCACAACAAAAAGGTACTTTAAGACAGCTCATTTATTTTTTTCATCGACATCAGTAAGATGTAGCAAGTTTTCTAGACACATCAATATTCTGACATCTTTAATTTGAGTAATTTTTCAAAGAAATCCTACTAATAGAAAAGCTTGCTGTCGTTTGACAACAAAATTTCGTCATTTTTCCTCAGTCTTTTATAATCAGGGAAGTTTAGTCTCGTGGAAATTATTTTATTTAAAACTTCGTTGACCTGTCCATAAGTTAAAAATATTTTAAATCAATTTGTCTCTAGTAGGGAACTTTTCGTCAAGAGTTATTTTTGCAGATTTCAGTCATATCTCATTTTTTAATTTTTTATGAAGATTGTTCAATCATACTTCTTACATCATTCGAGTTAGAGATTTTTATCTTGTTTGAATGTTTGTTGATATAACGATGTCTATTTTTATAATTCCTTACCTTATTTTCTGTTGAAAGTATAAAGAGCAATTTTATTTTGCAACCTAACTAATATTTGCTCGATATAGGATATCACTCATATTTTGTCGCTCTAATGAAATAAGTGTTGACTTAACGCTAGACAAATCTATTAATAAAAAGGAGAATCATTATAAAAGCAAGGGCATCATAGTTTGTAGAATATCAATTAGTTTTTATATGTTAGATTTAGATTTTCCTATGACTTAAAAGTTTACACAGATCGAGAATTCAGTTTTGGAAAATGACTAAATTTGTTTCCTTGAACATTTAAGCAAACAGCTGCAAGGTTGCGAAATAAAAAAATTAACTTCTATGAATTGTACAGTAGAAACATTAGATAAATATGAATACAGTCTATCAGTCTCAATATTCTAAACTCTAAATGGAAGAATGGAGCAAATTTATGAATATTAAAAATGATATATTTTAAGCACTTTTCGGATAGAAATATTAAAAACTGAAAGATTACAAATTTCGTTTCAAATTGAACACTTTCCAAAGTTTAGTTTTTTTTCAAGTTTCCCAGAAATCTTTCCAAATCTTGAAAAAAACTTCAAAACTCCATTTCAAACTCTTCTTTTTTTTTAATTATTCGAATTTTTTCTAAAGCGTTTAATATATCCTGCGAAATAAGAAAATTGGTTCAGAACCTTTAAGAATACTTTCTTACAATTTTCAAAATCTTGTCTGAATAATTAATGGTCCTATTGTGATTTATCATTTTTTTATTTTAAATACTTTAAATATACTATTGCAATTAATTCTTCAAAATTTTATTTCGATCAGGTAGGCATGTTTTCGCATTGTTATGTATTGGCGAAAATCATAAATATCCTATTAAAAGTGAATTTTATGAGGAAAACGTGTAAATATAACAATTTTAATGATAATAAATTGTAGCTGAGTGAATTATTTATTGTGTTAAAATTTGTCTAATTATTAGTGCGAAATCATGGAATTAAAATTTGTAACTCCAGGATATACGCCAGGCTATAACAGCAAATAGCTCATTTTTCAAACAAAGAAATAATTTTTTAATCAAAATGACGAATCTTAAAAAAAATCACTTTCAAGAAACGTGTTTACTTTTTAATCAGGTAAATTTATTTTTATCAGAAACGATGAATTTTCAACTGAAATGATGAATATTGAATTGGAATATTTGAATTTAAACCAAGAAGAAGATTTTTTAAATAAGGAGATTAACTTCAAAAGAAAAAACTCGTTTTCTACCCAAAAAGTAAATTTTTTAAAAACATACGTGAACTTCCAATAAAATAAATGAATGTGCGTTTTAAAAAGACAAATTTTAATCTAAATTGTTGAATTTTGAACTAGAAAAGTTCAATTTTCCACCCGAAATAGTTCAATTTTTTACGGGATAGCTACATTTTTAGTTAAAAAATTTATTTTCAAATAAAGTAGTTAAGTTTTTTAAAAAGAAATGAATTTTCAATGAAAATTATGAATATTTCATTGGGATAATTGAATTTTCGACAAATAAGAAAAAAAATTTGAAATAAGGATATTAACTTTTCAAGAAAAAACTAATTTTCTAACAAAAAAGTCAATTTTTTAAAAACAAATGTGAATTGCCAAAGAAAGAAATAAATTTTTAATTTAAAAAGACAAATTTAAATCCGAATTGTTGAATTTTCAACTAGAAAAGTTCAATTGTTCACCCGAAATAGTTCAATTTTCCACTGCAATAGCTAATTTTGTAGTTAAAAAATTGATTTTCCAAAAGAATACAAAAGAGTTCAGCTTTTGACCGCAACTAGTTGAATTTCCAAGAACAAAAGGTAAATGATAACGAAAACTATAAACAAAATATTATTATTATTATTTAGAAATATTTCCTTTTCAAAATAGTACTTCTACTCTAAAAACTACTTAAAGCAATCTCTTTTTTTGAACTTTAGAAGAAGGAACTTTCAAATTGTGACGAATTTTTACTCGGAACACGGATTTTTTAAACCTGTTTAAATATTTGCCTAAGAGATCCTCAAACGAGAGTTGGAACACGTGGTACTCCAAATCTGATTGGCTTTGCTGTACGGGAACTAGTTAAACTTTTATGAGTTTTAAATGGCATGAGTTGGCGCTATTTTCAAATAATAATTTTATTTTCAAGAGGGTTTAATACAGAATAGAGACAATTGTCAAACAAGAACATTAAAAATGATTCGGTAAGCTAGTTATTAAGCTAAGAAAAAATAATATTCACTTCGAAACACATATGCTTTAAAATTTTCATAAACAAAAGAATTATTAAAAAATTAAACTGTTCCAACTTTTCGCGCCCCGTGAAAATATAAAACTTATTTAAATTGATCAAATTACTAAAGTAATGAATACCTGAACTTTTCTACGATTAAAAGTAAATTTCCGGTTTTTGAATTTAATTTCCTGTCATTTCCCGGTCTTTCTTGGTTTCTTGCTCAAGTCGCCACCTTAATTATACATATGGTAAATTAGATATAAATATATATTTTTTAAAAAGCAAAAATGTCTAGGTGAATCTATAAGAAAGTAAATTTTAAGGTTAATTATTAACGTTTTATTACTAATATATCTTATATTTAACCCCCCTCCCCTCCTTCCCACAGTTCCCCAAATATGACCCAAGAAGTTTAAAAAAAACTACATTTCTATGTATTATTGTTAATTTTCAATAAGTTATGCCATTTTTTTAAGATAAATAGTTATAAATAAATAATTTCAATATCCACAATGACTTTTGAAACAATTTTTGTAATTATTTAAATAAATTTAACTTATTTAAAGAATTATTTTTCAGCAAAAAATGTTTTAAAAAATCGTCATTTCTGAATTAAATGTAAAACTTAATCATTATTTAGAGCATCACATTATTTCAAAAACATTATGTGATTATTTAAACAATTATTAATTGTTTATTTTTAAAGTATCTCAAAATTGAGCCACAGATGTCCACTTTTTTCTCAAGTTGTTATTCTATTCTACTTTTTGTTATATAATTACATAATTTTGATACATTTCTTCTAATGATTTAAAAATTTCTATTTGTTTAAACAATTTTTACTTGCTCAAGCAGTTTTTTTTCAACAACATCTGAAAAATACTATAAAAAGAAACACAAAATTAATTTTCTTCTGCATAGTGTATATAAAGAATATATTAACCATTTTTTAAATTTGGAAACAAACTGAATGTGTTTCAATCATTCATTTTTTCCAAAAGTATTTAAAAATTTTATTTTTCCAATGAAACATAATATTGAATGATTTTGAGTAGTAGTTAATTTTCGAAGAGCTTTATGTCATTGTTTATAGAATCAATTATTGTTTTTTTTAATTCCTTCTAATTGAGTATGAGTGGATTACGAATCGAAATTGTTCTAAATGATTTGACGTTTCTAACAGGACTTACTTAACCAAGAAATCATTCAATATTATGTGTAATTCAAAAATACATTTTAGGAATATTTTTTAAGATCGATTGTTGAAAAAAATCATATTTGTTAAAACAATTTTAAAATTGTTAACATATTCTATTTATATACTTTACAGTCAGAAAAATAATTGTACGTATTCTATTTTATTATTTTAATTTATAGAAAAAAAATTACTTGAGCACATAAATATTGTTTAAACATATAGAAATTTGTCAAACATTAGACATATCTGGCTCAATTTGTAGAAGTTTTGAAAATAAACGCGTTTCGATCAAACACTGAAGTATGTGTTCAATTTTTCGAAATTTCAAAATTTCTCCATGTTAATAAAATGGGATTTTAAATTTTCGGTGTCATGTATTAATGAGTATTTGAATTTTAAAATAAAATTAGGGATTTTCTTTCTCAAGAAATTGAAACTGGGGGGGGGGGTGACTTGCCCTGTAGAGTGAAAAAAAATTGCAAAACATTTTTTGACTACCCTCATGTGTATGGCTCGCAATGTACCACATATATTATATGCAGCAACGAGCGCCTTACGGAGGGAGATCATGCAAAAGTCTCGAGGTGCGGAGAACTTTGGAGGGAGTAGCGCGCTTCAGAGAAAAATGTATCCTACAGCCCCGAGAGGCGCCCTGTTAGGAGGCTCGACTGTAGTATTTCAACTTTTATTTATACATCGAAATTCATCAATTTCATTTACAAATGCGATTTTTAAAAAAATAAAACAATAAAAATTATAACGCTGAACGTTTAAATTTTAGTTCTCGAAAAATTTGCGATTTAAGGTTTTTCTTTAGAAAAAAATTATTACTTCAATTTTCTAGATTCACTAACTTGATTTACTTGTAACGAACATAATCTCAGAATGACAAGTTTGACAAAATTTCGATTACAATTTTAAAGAATAACAACATTTCTTAACTAAAAACGAATAATATCTCAGGAGGCCATGTTTAATAAGCGCAATGTACATACTATATTTGTTATCTCATAATTTAAAACCTTAATACCGACATATTCAGTATTTAAAATATTCGCCAACTTCTTTATAATCAGTTTGTTCTGTACTTGGAAAAATGATAATTCTTTATACACTTGTTTTTACCGTTTCGATCATAATTCTTTCTGCTGGTAAATATAATATTATAATATATCAATAATTTCTATTAAATTTTAAGGATTTTCGAAAATTGATCCTATTCAGTTAAAAATTCATCTTTTATAGTTGAATATTTTACTCTTCGTATGAAAATTATTCGGCTGTGCTAAGAATTTTTATTTGTGTTAATTATTTTGTTAAAAAATACATTTTTTGAAGAAAAAATTATTCTATTAGTTTGAAAATTAATTTGTTAACGGAAAATGTTAGGATCCTACTTTTGCTTCAAATTTTTTCATTTTTGATACAGTTTTGTGAAAGGCGTAATTACGTTTAATATTGTCAGAGCATGAGAGTGTGGTGAGTGTATATGGCTCTGCTAGTCAGATAAGAAACGTTATTCTATTATAATCTTTGAATAACCCAGGAAAAAAGAACCCATTGAAAATACCACTTTGTGAATTGCGTATCTGTCATTTGCTTATTCAGAAAGTTTAAGCTGAACCGGTTTGCGGCTATATGAATCGGTCATTTCTCCAAGCAGCTTCGAATCTTCCATGTACTGAAATGATCATTTCAAGTAAGGGCATATTGAATCGGTTTCCCTTTTTTTGACTGAGACCGACTTTTTTTAGGTTAAGCTGCCATATTTCACAAAATTTTTTTTCAATTTATAAATTATCGAAAGATTAAAAGAAATCATGCACAAGGCTACTGCGTCATTTGTCTAAAGATTCCATTCAATTCGAATTAATCTGAAGCTTTCTTTTTAATCCTTGTTAAGCCGTAGCTTCCAATCCACATGAATCCGAATTCAATTGGAAAATAATTTTTAATCCATACTTTAATCAAAATGAATCCAAACACACGTTTGAATCCATATATCCAAAATTAATGAATGAATTTAAAACCAATTTAGGCTCATATTTGAATCCAAACGATCTATCCACATGAATGCGAGCTCCATCCACTCGGATGAATCCAAAGCAAATCTAAAACTTTTTTTTTACTTTGTTGAAGATTTAAATTTTTGTCTTTATTTATGGAGCTTTATTTGCTCTTATTTAGATTGAAACCTTGCTTTGACCTTAGATTAAGTCTTGGATTCACTTTGGATTAGGTCGGATTAAATCGCATTGTCATTTTTATTTCAACTTAAAATTAAATAGGATAGGAATCTTTGTTTGAAAATTGCGAATTCGGATTAAATTGAAATCAAACTTTTTGGTCTGAATATAAATTTCGTAATGAAATGGATTCAAAAGCATATACATTTTTCTATCCAAAACCTTTGCGAGAGATTTTACGTGTGTCTTGTGCGAAATAAAAGGTGTTGTAGTTTCTCAGTGTACGTAATAACAGTTATTTTGGATTTTCCCGTCGCTAGCGATTATTTGATTTGTTTCTTGATTCTGTCGATATAAGTGATGATAAGCTTTATAATTTAAAACTTGATGATAAAAAATGATGAAGAGGAAAGAGAAGCTAAAGCAAAAGAAACATTTCAATATTTTTAAATACCTTATTCTCCTCTATTATATTTTTATTTCACAAGTTGACATTACAATTTTTGTTAACATTTCTATTTTTTAAATTACTTAAATTGTTGTAAAATACTATGATATCCGTGAATGACATTATAAGGAGTAAAACGTTTAAACAATTTTTATTTCTTCTTAATTTTGTTTATACTATATATGTTTTACAGATTTAAGAGTATTTACATAACCATTACATCTATTCTTACAAACAGGCCTTATATATTGTATCACCACCTATTTGCTACATATCATTTTTATGTCTATTCTTAATTCTAAGCTTTTGTGACCTCGTCCTAGGCTTCCGTTTCCTAATTCTTATTTAGGATTCATTTTTTGTTATTTTTCTGCCCTGTGCTACCAGTTCTCTGTTTCTCTCTCTCTCAACCACTCATATATTTTCATTTAAAATGCACTTCATTCTCTCTTCCATTTTTTCCCTTCCCCAGCGTCACATGTACACCTCTCTCACATATGTAACTATATTTCCTGCTTATTCCTACACACCCTACACAGATTGTCTTTTTTATTTGTCCAATACCTACGTACTCTTACATCCTCTACAATTCTAAATCTCACTGCTCTATTCCGTTTGCTCTCCATCTTAATTTGTTTTCCAGAACTTTGATTTCTCCTGAATTTTCCCTATCTTTTGTCTCCTTGCCTTGGCGTTATCTCTTCCTCTATTTTCTGCAACTCTCTACCTCTCACTTGAATATCACATTCAAATCTCATTTCATATATCTCCTCCTCCCATTTCGAATTTCTAATGTTACCCATCCTCTTTTTATCCATAACCCTCTGGGCAGAAGCTTGTGCAATTATGCTTTCCTCTCTCCTTCTTCCCTTTTCTTAAAAATTTTATCACCTTTTTAGTTGCCCAACAATCATTTTCTTTTGTCATATTTGTTCCTTCAGCATATAAGATCAACAGCTCCAGCTCACTCATAATCCATTTTAAAAATCCATCATGCAGACATTTTATTCTCTTACGCTCCTTCTATCTGTAATTTTTCACTCCATAACTTATCATACTAATACATCGAACATCCATACTCACATAATACATTCCGCCTTAAGCCTCCTTATAATTATACCACCGACTTTTTCCATTACTTTACTCGAGTATTCTCATCTCTTTCTCATCTGCAGCTCGCTTCCTTATCTCGCTCTGAACCATAATTCTAGGTGGCAAAACACCTCAAACATCTCTACCAACACACTAATAAATTTCGATTCGGATTCCACTCTATTATTTTTATTTATAAAACATATCCTCTTAGTCTTATGCGCGTTCACTGTTAAACCCTTCACTCTAACTTGCTCTTTGAAAATTTTCATCATCAGATTTATCCCTTTTCTATCATCCCCTCTTATCTTAATTTTTTTCTTTCGGTCTCATCGCTTCCCTACCTTATCAATCAATCCTTTAGGATCTTCTAGCTGATTTTACTCCTTTCTTTTCTCTACCGCGTTTCAAGCATCCACGTTTCAATATCGCGATCACCGAAAAGTGCTGCAAGTGCCAGAAACCTAATTGCCAAGATCCATTTTAAATATCACCTTCCTCATTCTTTCTTCAACCAGAATGTAGTCTATTACGTTGTCCCTTTCTTCCTCTCCTCTTATATTTCCGTTACAAATAAACCATTTGGCCTCTTCTAACAAGAAGAGGAGCCTCCTATCCTTCCGATCCGTATCCTTGTGTTTCGAGTTTTCTATGAAGCCCGCCTTTTCTGTATTCCACACTTCTCTCCTTTGCTCTCTAATTTATACATTCAAATCCCCCTCCTATCAGTACCACTTCATTCTACATTTCCTCTGTCTACTTTCTCATTGTTCACCAACCTTTTTTTTCTCTTCTTCTGTACATGCATACGACATCTAAAACTACTTTTCTTTTTTCCCTTCCATGTGATCCTTTCTCGCTACTTGTATCTTCATACATATGCTTTCGGTTACAATCCTTCTATGCTTTTCGAACTTCTTTCATCCGCCCAAGTTTCACTAATCATTATTGTGTCCTATTTTTTTTCAATTCCTCCAAGAAACTATTGTCCTTGTTTTGTAAATCCTGAAACATTTCATTAAACCACTTCTAAGTCTCTATATTGTCCACTCGCTCTTCTCGTCTTTGTCCCGGCCTTGTTTGCCAAGCTCTTAATTTTCCTAGTTCCTTTTTCCTGATCCACACCTTTACGCTTACCCAAATTCTATCTCACACTATTATTATTCTGCTGTCATTACCATCCGCATCAATCGTCTCTTTTCTTTCACCTTTCTGCCAGGTCAGATCTCCTTCCAATCTCTCTGTTCTTCCTTTTCTGATTTTATTTAACCCATTACCTTTCTTGATTCCTCCTACTCTCCTCACTGCTTCCACATTTTCCAATTTATTACCGGCGGTAATTATCCGATTGTGTTCTATCTTTTTTAACGTTTTTGTCATCATGTAGAAAATCTAACGCAACCTATTAAAGTTCAAGTTATCACTATTTTATCAAATTTTCAATTTCCTCAAACGGCTCTTATTCTCTAACAACGGCAAGGTCGCATGAAAGAAGATACCTCGCTCGAACAATACGCTTTCAGGGGCTCTCTTCGGTTTCAGTATTGTGAAAAAATTTTAGGGTGGTGACTCTGCCACTCCCTAGAAAGTGCGAAAAAAGTTTTGGATACGCTCTCCCATTTCTTCCATCAGATTCTTAACCTCTTCCTATCGTGTTTTACTATTCATTTTCAGGCCCTTCATCATCACACTCTTTTTCCTTTTTGCCTTTTGCCACTTTCCAGCTCCTTTAAGCACTGCTTTAAGGCTCACGAGCAAGTTGCCCTCAAAACTGTCTTTCTGGTGTTCTTATATTTATTTTACTTTTCTTACAAAGTTTTGCACCCTCTAATTATTCATGCCCCTCTTCCTCTTTCTAACCATTCCCTTAATGATTGTCACACTCACCTAAGTACTAGCTAGTATCTCTTATCACTTGTCACGACTCACTTTCATTCACACCCTTGAATCTCACTCAGCCTCTCACCACTACACGAAAAAAAATTGTCCTTGAGAAAGTCACCAACTAGTAGCTAGGTCTCGGATATTACAAAAACTCATCAGATATTGATTTCTTTTCATAAATAATCTGCGAAATTTGATAAAGAATTGACGAAGTCCATATAAAAATTCTAAATCATTTCATCACTTTTTACTTGAATAATTACACAAATATTACGAGGATAAAGATTTTTAGAACATTCACGAGCCTGCTCGAAAAATCTGGGAACTCGTAAGTATTTTTGCCTGCACGTGGCCTGTACACAAGTTAGTAAAATTTGTATATATCATTTTCTCCCGTGTATCTGTTTTACTGACCAAACATTCACTGCGCTCAGTTATTTTTCCCTTTTTTAATAGCCAAAAAACGACAGCATTTAAAGCATTTACCAAATATTATATGCTGCATAAAAAAACATCGTAAAAAAATGTGCTTTCACTATGCTCTGAAATTTATTTAAGATTTATTTTTCTCAATTCCGAAATAGAAATGTATAAAATAATATACAGTGAAACCCTTCAATAGCTCTCCCTTCTATATCCTTTCCGATATTTGAAACCGTGCCGCAGGTAGGTGTAGCATGAATTGCGCGAGGTGTGCGAGGTGTACGAAGGTCAGACAGATGTGAATAAACAGAAGCGTTTTCACCCGGAGCGGCAATCTGTTGAATTATTTTCCGACCACCGCAGCCCCAAAACCGGCGCAGTAGAAGAGTTTCACTGTTATAATAATATAATAATAATGGTATATGAAATAGTATAATAATATGTAAAATTGAATATATGTTTGTTGAAGGATTTTTATGTTTCATTTAAAAACGCCTAACATTAATTTATTATAAAATTGGCTAGCTTAAAACTTCAATTTCTTCTTGTGTGTATGCTAACAAATGAAGTGACAAGTATAGAATTTTCTACAATATGCTTTTTATTCTAAAAAAAATGCCTAAATAAACTCGCCATTGGGAAGTATCATTGTACCTATTCTTATATTTCAAAACGGGAATAATGTTATTAATATTCAATGTAATTATTATAAACCATTATTATATACAGTTTCTTGCTAAGACTGCTAGATGGATATATAATAAAGATTTATCACAATACGTCAGCAATTTTTATTCTTATAAAAATTTAATTATACTAAAATGATATAAAAAATTATTATCAAATGTTAAATATTGTGAAAAGTAAACTAAATTAGTTATTTATAACAAATATATTTTTAAATGTCCAAATTGCATGTTCTTTTGTATGAAAAACTATTTTTTGTATTATTTTGTATTAAATTTTGTTGAAAGCTAACCCATATTGATCTTTCAAATCAACTAAAGATAATTAAAAACCAATTTTTAGGCAAATGCGCACTATAATAGGTTCCTACATAAATAATTGATTTTTTTCTTTAAATGTTTGAAAGATTTGGAATTGGATGTTATAACAAACAGGTTGAGAAAAAATGAATAATTGTCTTACGTAATAACAATTATTATAAACAAATACTCTAGTTAACTTTTTTCTTACAGAAAAACCTTTTTTTCCTCTAAATCTTGTTCAAAAGAAATTAATAATCACATTTAGTCGAGATGTTCATCTGATAATAAAATTTAAGATTGTTACAAGCGAATGGTTGAACAATTATGCAACTGATAGAATGTTCTGATTTTCATACACCATCTATGAAGTGGGAATGAAGAGAAAAGATTTAAAGGGGAAAAATCATTTCGTTTCCACAAAAAATCGTATGAAGAAAGAATTTACTTATAATATTCGTCATTATAATTACAGGTTAGTTATTTATCCTTAAATGATTGGTTAAAACTTCAATATCCACGTATTTGCAAATTTAGACAGAAAAAGGTCATTTAAGTAGAAGACTGTAATATTTGCAAATTTGTCTAATAAATTGTTTATATCAATCTTTTATTTAATTATAAGTATAACATACCAATGAAATATCAATATAAGTTTGCTAAAAAGAAAATTAATTATAACAATACTCAAATTGTTTATAACAATACCAGTTGAAAACTGTGCGACGCCTCTTTTTGAAAACATCTCTCTCGACAAGACACGCCTATTTCCCTCATTTGATGCACGATAGACTTTTCAGTTTTAAAATCCATTTTTTTCTATTTTCTTTTTCAGAATCAGCTTCGCCATCACTTGCCCGATTCAATGGTTCTGGTGAAGCAGATCGTACAAGATCTTCCCAACAAGATAATTCCAGCAGTGAACCGTTTGATAGCTTTAGTTCGCGATTAGACCCCTTATTTTTTGGCACAGGTGACGAAACTCATATAAGATATCCTAAACAAGATCTTTCTGGCAGTGGACCGTCTGGTAAAAATTCTTCCGGCGTACCTTCTATTCTTCATAATAAGCGTGATTTTAAAAAAACCACATATGATTTTCCTAACACGCATGATATTATGTGGGTATCAAACAATAAAGTACATAATCGCATTATACCAAACCAGTCACTTCCTGTATTAGCAAACGAAAATGGTTACATCTATGGAATCTATGACAATCGTCGTGTTTGTGAAATGATTGGTACAAATAGTCGTCGAACGACGGTAAATATGTTAAACCACCGGCAGTATTCATTCAAGCGAGTTTTCGGTTATCTTTAAATAATATTGTATCCATCCAGGCAGGGAAGCAAAATTTTTTGTCGACACCAATGTTTTCAGAACGAGTCGTATGACTAGGATTGTCAATGCCTCCCCTTCGTGATACATTAGCGCATCACGTGGCAAGGGGCGAAACTGAGCGAATACAAAAGAGCATGAAGTTGTTTGCACGACGAGGCGTAGCCCCCGTGTAGCGCCAACATTTGAGTTGGCATTCGTGAGGTTTTAGCCCCGTACCGCGTTTACTATTTTTTACAAAAAGCACATCGAAAATGGCGGCTTTCGTAGCCTTTGAAGCGTTGCGAATAATGGTGGTTTGCGGGTGAGCGGGTACGAAACTGCTTAACAAGCTCTACAGTTTCCGAGCCTCTTGTGACAAAGCCTAGGATTTGCAATAAAGCTTCATATCACAAACCTTAGAGTTTTCAATACGAGGCTTGGAAACTCTAAGGTTTGTGAAGTATTTTCGTACCCAATCACCTTCACCCCGCCATTTTCGTAACTCTTTGCAGGCTACGAAATCCGCCATTTTCGATGATCGTTTCAAGAAAATCATATTTTCACATTCGACCATCTAAGCTTTAACTAAAAATACATTCTGAAAAATGTATTCAGTAAATTTATATAACTTAGAATCATATTATCCACGAATAGTATTATTAACTACAAAGGGCAAGACATTATTTGAATATATAAAATGTACAACTTAACCAACGTAGTAAATCTGGAAACAAATATTAATAATAATTTATATGATTGTAAATTTTAATTTTAATAACATGCCGTTGAAAATGTATGCCGTTATTATAAAATTATAATCTAATAAAATTTTGGAATATTATGGATATCACTAAGTCATTAAAACATCAATACCTATAATTATCTAAATTATATAAAGCTTGGAATCTCCAATTCATAATGATATTAAAAAATAATTAAATATTTACTTGTTTGCGAATTATAATGGAAGATACGCAAGCATTCCCAAGACGAAAATCGGTTCGTCTACCAGCAGCTGAACTTAAATTTGTTATTAAAGTACAGAAAACCAGAAAATATTTTAATATGTTCGTAATTTCATTTTAAAGAGCATCTTTTAAAATTTATTTAAGCATGCAGATAGTGGAATTTTAATGTAATAAACGTAAGAAATAAAGTGAAACACTCTTTATTTAAAATCGTAAGAGAACATTAAAATGTCGTGCTCGTAGCAATGACCGAACTTACTCACAAAAGCGGTCAGCCCACAGCGCAACGCGCACAAAGCTCAGGACCGCCTCAACAATAAGCTCCCCAGATTCAGTGCCGTACATTTAAGTAAAATATATTTTGGAAACACGACATCATATTCACGTAAATTAAACTTAATACTCCCACTCATTTCGTGCATGTATCCTAAAAACAAATTAAAATCAGAATACTAGAGGAATCGCTTGAAATTGTGCAGATCGAATAAAGCACAACTGTTATGGTTTACAAGCACGTAGCAAGAATAAAAAACTTAAATATCATAGTCACTTAAAAATCGCGCATACCAAGCAATGTGCGAATCTTTTGATACACAGGTTTTGGTAGCGCTTTGGTGAAAATATCACCTTGTTGTTTTGAGGTTGAAACATACTTCACATCAAGCACACCACTCTCAAATTTCTCTCTCATAAAGTGATACGCTATGTCAAAATGTTTTGAAAATTGGTGAAACACAGGGTTTTTAATCAACTTAATAGCACTTTGGTTACCTATAAACAAAGTTGTAGCACTTGTTGGATTTTCACCGATTTCAGACAACAATTGCTTTAAACACACCACTTCTTTCGATGCACTGGATGCTGCCACGTACTCAGCCTCTGTCGTGGAAAGAGAGACTGATTTTTGTCGCTGACAATTGCAGGTAACTAGACCACTGCACATTTTAAAAACATACCCAGTTGTAGACTTTCTGGTGTCCTGATCCCCTGCAGATTCAGCATCCGAGTAGCCAATCAAATCCTCGTTTTCGTCGTTTCTCTCGTACATTAATCCGAAATTCCGTGTTTCCTTAAAATATTGAAATACACGCTTTACTGCGTTCTAATGAATAGACCCATAATTGTTTTGAAATCTACTCAATAAGTTCACAGAGAACTGGATATCTGGTCGAGTAATAAGAGCAGCAAACAACAGCGATCCAATCGTTTCGCGGTTCTTATTATTAGATTAGATATTCATCCTTGTTAAAAGAGGATAATAATACATGTGGATCAGACGGTATACTGATCGGGTTAGCATCTTCAAAATGAAAAGCCTCCAGCAGTCGATCGATATAGCTGGCTCCATAAATGAAGATGGGACCATCCTCTTCTTCTCTTTGGATTTCCATCCCCAAGTAGAGGTCAGGTTCACTGGCTGTCACTTCTAAGACACGTTCCAGCTTATCCACAACTTTCCTCAAGATTGTTTTATCTTGTCCCAGAAGAAGACCGTCATCTACGTAAAACACCATTATGACAGTGCTTCCTTCGAAGTTGCCCACATAGACACACCTGTCAGCCTGACACTGTAGAAAACCAAATTCCTATAGAAAGTTGTTAAACTTTTGGTTCAAAAATCGTGGGGCCTGTTTTAGTCTATATGGGGACTTCTTGAGTCTACACCCTAGTTCCCTTGAATTCGTTACACCACTTAGGACATCCATATAAGCCTCTTCTGTCAAATCGCCATTAGGAAACGCTATTTAATGGCAAATTGAATTATTTTCATTTTTCTTTTAAAAGCTACTGCTAAAAGCATACGAATTGTGTCAAATCTCGTGGTTGGTGCAAACGTTTCTGTATAATCAACTCACTCTTTTTGGGAGAAGCCTTTGGCAACTACTCTTGCCTTGTAGCGTTGAATTTTTCATAGTGAATCTCTTTTTACTTTAAAAATCCATTCCTCTGATTCGTCGTCAATTGCTGCTTTCCGATTTTCTGCATCAGGACTGAACATAGCGTGCTTGAAGGTTTGTGGAATGTCTGCTTCAACGAGATTAGCTTGATAGCGATTAGGAGCATGTAGTGATTCATGGGCGTAATACTCTTTTGGCAGCTTCCTCTAATTCGTTATCAACTTTCGGCAAATCTTCATCAACGTTGACTTTTGCTTGTTCATTTCTTTCCAGTCGAAGATCCTGAATCTGATCCGGTACTATATTCTCGCGCTCCAAATGAATTAAAACTGCATTCTTCCTAGGTTGGTACACTCAAGAGTTTTAATTGAAAACTACATTTCTAGAAATTGTTATTTGCTTTGTCTTCTGATCAAACGAGCGGTAGTTTGTCGAGTTTGCATGAAACCCGACCAGAATGAGCTATCTCCCTTTAGGTTCGAGCTTAGGGTGTTTTCATTTAGGTGCAAGCTCATAAGCTTCACTCCCGAACACTTTGGCGTGATTTAGTGTAGGCTTCTTCCCATGCCAGATCTCGTACGGGGTGGTATCCGGAATCTGATTCGAGGGTGTTCTGTTTAACAAATAAACTGCAGTATTCACTGCTTCAGCCTACAGGCATTTGGGCAAATCATTCATATAAATCATAGAGCGAGGAGATTCAACTACATTATATGATTAATTATTGTCGAGAAACTTAATTAGATAATAATTAATAAATCAATTTACAACATAAAGCGCAATAAACAATTCGTAAAATTTACTCATATGTACATATAATTAAAAAATCTAAATAAAGATACTGATTTCACAGCATCACGAACATTTTAAAAAGTTATATTATCAGAATAAAGATATTTTCAAGCAATACAATTTAATTATATAAATTATATCCAATATTCAATTTTACATAACCTTGAAGTGAATAACCAATTTGTGATGCTAAATTTAAAACAATTAAATTTGAATCATTGTGAAACTAATTCATCAGATAATAATTAATGAATAAGTGTACAACATAAAAAGTATTGGAAAGGTATTTTCGTTAAAAAATTTAAATAATTTATCATTTGTTTTTGAATTGAAGTTTTATTTCTGAAAATGTGAATTATTAATTAACCTTTACACTATTTCCAGTAAATATAAATTTTAATATAGTCAGCTGATAATTAATGAGTTATCAGCATAAAAAATTAACATTTACTTTCATTAAAACATTCAAATAATTTTTACTTCATATTTTACTTAAGTTTGAAATTGCTGTATTAAAAATATAATTTATGAAAATTTATTTGTATTAATAACGTTTTAAACTTGTTCCGGAAGAAATAAAATATGTACATAATGTTTCAAGACTTGATTCAGATAGTCATTTAAAAATATAACAAATATTAAACAAAATTATATAATTGGAATGAAGTTATTTTAAATATAAGTAATTTTTTATTAAACAATATTTTCTTACTGAAACTTATATTATGTATATATTAAGTAAATGAAAACTGACCCACATTAAACAAGTTTAAAAAAATTATTTCAAAAATTTACGTATATTAGGATAGTAAATCAAACTGAAAATACATCAATTTGGCTTCATCATATTGCTTCTACTAAAATACATTTAACGTCATATATTGAGAAAGTTTATAATAAATTTGACAAATTAAATAATTTTATAAAAATTAATTAAATATATTTGGCATATGAAGCAGAGTGATAATTGAGTAAAGAATATCCCGTGTAGGAATACAATCAGGGATCCGGTCGGGTCCCGGACAGATTGCGCCGGTTTAAATTGGGCGCTGGTCGGGGAAACTGGCCGGGAATCGGTTTGAAACGTCACGGTAAACTGGTCGGATCCCAACTTGAATAACGGCCGGGATCCGGTCGGGTAATCCGGCCACAAAATGGTTAACAAATGTTGCCTCACGCGACAAATTGGTAACTTTTTTGTCTTTTAATGCTCATTGTGAAGTATACGGTGAACTTAAAAAGACAAATCAAGTTAACCAGTTCTGACGAGGAAATTGGAGTAAAACGTCAACTACTGATAATAGAATCTCGTAGTATTTGTTTCAGTTTGGAAATCACGTGGTGAGTTTAGGTTAGGAAAGAAGGAAGAAAATATGTATTTACAACGGTATAGTTTAATTTAAAATAGTTATTATCCGCGAACTAAGTGAAGTTTTCAATTTGATTACTGAAATAAGGTTGATTTTTATTACGGATCTCGATTTGTTTGCAAACTTCGAAGAAATAGCGCGACTTGAGCGCAATGTGCATACTCGTTCGAAGTCCGAAACTGAAAATTACTGAGTATTCACGCAGTCGCCAGACGCAGTAGGCGATAAACTTGGCAGTTCATGTGAAAGTGCACGGTCTAAAAATTGTCTGAAAATATAGAAGATTGTAACATTTCTGCTGCTGGAGATAGCAGACTCAATATCAGTTTTATTTCATAAGTAAAGAATTCAAGAAAGTTTTATGTATTTTTTAAAGAATTGATATCAGCTCATTTTTGTTTCACTGATTTTATAAATGTTTGAATTATACTTTTCAATTCATATTTAATCTAGCTTCCCGTAATTACGTCGTTGATAATGTCACGGGTATTAAAAAATGTGTAATTTATACAAAAAGTGATGCTGACCAGTGCCCGGTCGGCTCCCGACCATGAAATATAACCAGGGTTGGCCCGGCCAGTAAACGGCTGGCTCCCGGCTTGGTGATTTAAGAAAATTGTATCCTGACCGGTTCCCGATCGGTTCTTATCCATGAGACCCAGCCAGGGGTAGCCCGGCCGGGATCCGACGGGAAACTTTGTTTTAGTAGGGCCAACGGAGAAAATTTCTGCACGCGATTATTAATTTTATTTTATTATTGTGTATCTCACGAATTAAAGAGATCGAGATGGTTTTTGCAAATATTATTCAAATAGAAATACATAGATCTTAATAATTATTACTACAATATTTTCCGTCGAAGGCAGCACGTTAGTTTTTCTGACCATTGTTTTTTCTCCCGGTCAACAAAAAGCCACTTTCAGTCTACTTAACACGCTCGAAAAACCACGATTTACGCATTATTTTTTAACTTCAGAAAGACTCTTTTTTTTGTTTTCAATTTACCTAATCTTAATTTGGCCTTTTCCTCGGAAGAAATGGATAACCTCTGATACTTTAAGATAATCTAATGCGCATGCAGATAAAAAATCTTTTCTCTTGAGGTTCTTCTTGGCTCGTCTTGATTACGTCTCCAAGACGGCTATGTCTCGCAAGTACTAGGGCTTGCCATTTCCCTGTATAATTTATCCTGTATAATTTAGAGCAGATTCGTGGTGTCTCCCGCAGTTTTTGGAAGTCTTGGAGGCCTTGTAAGCAAGACCTTATGGTGGAAGAAGTTTTACTCAACTCACCAGTATCTGGCCCACATTTTCGTTTCTTATTTAAATTCGGAAGAGCCTTCCATATAATTATCATCTATCTTTTGAAAAGCTTAAAGGTTCATCGGTACATCAACGGTGCATAGACAGATTGGTGCCACTTTAAAAAAAAACTATTTACCATCTAATCTGGAAAACATCGTGTAACTACTAACAACGTCACCTTTCAGAGAGATGAGCCCACTCTCCTTCTCTCTTACATTATTGTCACTATTTTTTACACTACGCCATTCCAAAGGGTACTTTTGTGGCAGACCTGGAAATCGTAAGCATAAGGTCACTCATGTATTTTACATGAATAATCTTAAGAGCTATGATAAAAATGAAAAGTAACTACATCCATCTGTGTCAAGTATATAAAGACGTCTTATCCGGCAAATTTGGTCTTTCGAATTGTCAGCGAGGGATATTACTGCATATCTAATATCTTCGCCAAGGGATTATTCTGGGCTAGGAGGGCGAAGAAGCGTTTCTGTATAAAGCAGTGGAGGAGACTGCGAAAAGACTCGGCTTTGTTTTGAGTGTTAGGGGTAAGCAAGATGCATTAAATATGATCTATCTCGAGTACTCACTCCTGTAAAGTGGGTTTTATTTTGATATAACAAGATTGTGTCATTTCCAGTTTCGCGTACCGTCGTCACATGTTCAACCAAAACATTCCCGATGATACCTGCAGAGCATGTCATGCATACTCCGAGCATCTGGGACACGGCACCCGTGCTGACAGGTTCGCTCGAAACAGTAAAGCGGCCAATTGCGGGTCTTCCCCCACTATATCCTACACGACTGGCGCGCCGGTCCAGTCGAGGCGTTTCGAAAGCAGCAAAGAACACGTAACACTTGATATTGTACTTGTTAGATCAATTGATGCTCATGATAGATTGATAGATTCTGGTCTATCAGACGCATCAAATTGATCGGTCAACAATTTCGCACTCTGTAACGCAAATGTCACAGAGCTCGAACCTAGCATCGTGCCCAGCAGGAAGCAGTGAAATGGATCACGATAATGTGAGCAATTTTTCTGAAGTCACGTCCAGGAGCAAGAAGCAGAAACTCGCCAAGCAGGCCGATGACGCCTCCACCAGTACATGCAGTGATCACAATATCATCACTTCTCTCAATGGGAGCAGTAAGACGTCAAGAACGTCAGTGGTAAGCGAACCAATATCCATTCGAACCACAGCCATTGAAAAAACTAAAATTAAAAATTCTAACGCGGCTAACACATCTGCTGCACCTGGAAAAATACCCTCCATTAACGTAATCGTTGACGAATTAAACCACCCCTACTCAGTGCTTCACAATATTATAAAAAATACCATTAAATACAAACCCATTGTGTATAACCTTGGGTCAGATGTACATTCTGTTCGCGTTTCCTACATAGAGGAATACCACTCTGTTATCAGCAACATCGAGAAACAAGGTTTCCAGTACTACTTATATAAAAACATAATTTCACCCCCTATTAAACTAGTAATCAGAAACATTCCTATTTCTTTCCATGATGATTCAGTACTGGCTGAACTGAAAGAAGAGGGATACACAATTACCTCGGTCTAACGTGGGGCTTCGCATAGCAGCTCCAGCTGCAAAAAAGATTCACAGGCCCCGGCCATTTGCGCTAACTGTACTGAAAATCACCCAGCAAACTATAGAGGATGCCCTGCCTTTAAAAAAGCCTCTAAAAAACCAATCAAAAATACTAAAACCAAAAATATCCTAAAGGAAGCACCTAACAGCAACCTACCCACATCTCAGGTTGTACCTAACGAAGTTACTCCTCAAGGGCTCTCACCTCCCGCCAGACACACGTCAACGCAGAGTATTCTGCTTTAGAGCAGTATAGTTACCTCGGGAGCATATAAACTCCCTCAAATCTAAAACCCTCAAATTACAAAGTCTACAGCCCTTAAAAATCAGGCCCCACAAATCAAACAAACCCCAGAAGTCGCACTTACTCAAAATGCAACTTCACAAAGCATTAAAGTCAACTTAATCAACCTTATGAAAGGAGCCACAACCTTAGCCACCGACATAATGGGGGGTAAAATGAACATGGCTGAAGCCATTACCGCAACTGCCGAAATTATAAATAACATCCTATCACTTGCTATTGAAAATGCCTACGTTTAATAACAACATTCTAAAAATCGTTTTCTGGAACTCGCAGAGTATCATAAAGAAAAGACTCGAATTAGCCACTTACATTTAGCAAAACAACATCACCATCTGCGAACTTAGCGAAACTCTGCTACGCAAATCTACAAAATTTAAAATTCGCGGCTATAAAATTTATAGAAATAATACAAACAGAGGAACAGCTATTTTAATTAACGGGAAATCATATGCCATTGTCTCGCTCTACCAGTCTCCCTCTCGAGAATTTGTAAAAAATGATTACAATAAAATATTCAAACTTGCTCTCTCGGTAATTGCTGCATGTGACCTAAACGCCAAACATTTAGCCTGGAACAGCAGAATAACCAACAGAATCGGAAAAAAATTATTCGAATTCATAAATGACAGGAATCTCTCAGTTTCAGCACCCGTATCTCATACCTTTTTCCCCCACAATAAAAAACATGAATCTGACCTTATCGACTTTGCCATTTTTAAAAATAATTTTTTCAACCACGACACTTTCACTATAGATGAGCTTGACTCAGACCACCGACCAGTTCTCTTAAGCCTTTACACTAATTGTGAAAAGGCCCCGGTTACACCTCACTATAACTCCACAAAAGCGAACTGGCAAACATTCAATTCCACTCTTGAAACTCAAGTTAATTTTGAACCCACGCTAACAAACTCCACTCACATCGACGAAGCCATAACAAATCTCACCTCTAGCATAAAAAATGCAATTCACTCTTCGGTTCCTCTGTCTACCGTTAACAAATACGATCCACCTCTCAGTCCCGAGATTGAAGACCTTATCGATACCTGTAATAAAGTCTGTCAAACCCATCGAAAAACTAAAAGCTGCATTCTCAAAAACACAATCAATCACTCGCGTAAAACAATAGCAACTAAAGTTCAGGAGCACAGATGTAACATTGGAACATAGAAGTCGGCAAACTTCAAATTAAAGATAACTCTATATATCGTATGACTAAAGCCTTAACGAAGCCGCGATCAAATATTCCACCCCTCAAAAAATCCGATCAAACTTTTGCACTCTCTCCAACTGACAAAGCAAATCTTTTAGCAGCAAGTTATGAAAGTAATTTCGCTCCATACGAAGATCCATCTGACCCACAGCCCTGATTCAATTTCATATTTAGTCCTCAAAAAGCTTCCTATCTCATGCCTAACACTACTCGCTCTTATCTTCAATGTCTGTATACAACTAAGCTACTTTCCTGAATCTTGGAAAATAGCTCACATTTTAGTTTTTCAGAAAAAAGGCAAGGATCCACATCATCTGACCAGCTACAGGCCCATTAGTCTTCTTAATACAATGAGCAAAATTTTTGATAAAATAATACTCACTCGCGTAAACTATCATCTCGAGGAAAGCAGCATCCTTAAACCGCAGCAATAAGGTTTCAGAAAAGATCACTCTACACAGCATATGATGCTCAGGCTCACCGAAGCAATTACCTTAAATTTTAATCGAAGAAAACACACTGGAGCTGTTTTCCTCGACGTAGAAAAAGCTTTTGATAGTGTCTGGCATGTTGGACTGCTTAGAAAGCTAATAAATTACAACTTTCCAAGAGGACTTATCCATTTCATATATTCTTATCTTTCCAACAGAAAATTCTCAGTTAAAATAGGCCAGACACTTTCAAAAGAGAAACCGATCCGAGCGGGTGTTCCCCAAGGGAGCATTTTAGGACCAGTATTTTTCATTATCTATGTAAACGACATCTCTGAGGTCCCTGAAGTTTCAATCGGATTATATGCGTATGACACCGCGTTATTCACCTCATCCTGGTCAGTTCAAAAAATCTTAAAATTGCTTAACAAAGCTCTTGAAGTCATTGAAGCATGGGTTAAACTCTGGAAAATAAAAATAAACGTATCAAAATCGGAATCGATTCTTTTCTCAGTCAGAAGAACAGCTAAAATAGATCCACCTAAAATGTTTAATGAAAAAATAGAATGGAAAACCTCCGCGAAATACCTCGGGGATAAACTACACAAGCGTCTTAACTGGAAGCAACATATCCAGGAAACTAAAGGGAAAGCTCTCGGAGTTATCTCTTGATTAAATCCTATTATTAACAGACATTTTAGCCTAAAACCTGAATATGGAATCCTAATTTACAAAATGTTTATCCGACCAATCATAACTTATGCATGTACAATTTGAGGGGGTGCATCAAGAAGCAATATTAATCACATTCAGATCATACAAAATAAATTCCTCAGACGTATCACAAAGACCCCTAGATATACTACGAACTCTGTCCTACACTGAGAATTTCAATTACCTTACATCTCAGAGTATATTAAGGTAACCGCCAATAAACTTTATGAATCCACATCATTATCACCTTTTGAACATATTTCCTCTCTAGGGAAATATAGTTTTGATCCTCTTCGCAAACACGCGATGCCAAAAGACTTCCTCATGAAATAAGTCAACAGGAACTTTCATTTTCGACCCCTCTACCCCTTTCCTACTCTTCTTCTCTACTTTACTTTACTTTTCTTTCATAAAATAAATGATCAGATTTCGTGGTTTTTTCCCGCTTGCGGACTTTTTTTCACAGATAATAAACGTCACTTTAAATTCAAGCCATGTCGGAAGACCAAATATGTCGGATGCGATGTTTGAATCTGCTTCGGGGAATATCCTTGACGGATCTCATTTCTTGAATGGGGCTCTATAGCACGGCTAGGTATGTATAGATCTCTACAGCTTAGAGGTGTTATAAAGGGCTTTTGTCGACGAGTTTCAAGTCTTCGGGAATGTCATTAAGTTTTCTTTGCTTTAAATAAACCTTGTGGCATTTTTCTTATCTAAAATCCATTTCAATCTCATTAGAGTATTCCTTTACAATCCCTTGAGATATGTTTAATCGCTCCTTATTTTTAAAATACATCTTAAACTTATCCATGTGATATACATGCGTGACCTTATGACTTAGACTTCTGGTTTCCCGAATAAAGGACCCTTCGGAAGGGCCTTTCGCGAGAGATAGTAATAATACTGCAAGGCAAAAGAGGCGTGGGCTAATGGTTTCACCTGAACGACGCCTCTCTTTAAGGTGTTGTTGCACTATGCTGTCCAGATTAGATTGTAAATATGGTTTACTAAAGCGGCATCAATTTCTCTATGCACCTTAGGATGTACGGATTAACCTTTAAGTTTTCCAAAAGATAGATAAGTATACGAGAGATAGAATCGAAAGTTTTGCTGTAACCAGTCCAAGCCATCGTTTGGTCGTTCTGGTCGAATGCCTTTTCATTGCAGACACATCAACCGATGAGCAGATTCTCCCGATATCCTGCTGCGTTAGCATGGTTATAAACAATGAGTTTGTGAACTTATACAGACAGGTCATGTAGCTAAAAGCTTGTTATGTGCAAGAAGAACTTGGAGAAGAGAAAAACAAATAAGATTATGAAGACAGATATCGCCAGCTACGGTAAAGTTTTATCGGGCCTGAAGCTTTTCTTTCTAAGACTTCAAGCTTTTTTCGACATTTCGTAAAAAAAAATTATTTTTCTCTAAATAACTGCGTTTTCGGTTTGCGATCTTGCCACGACGTGATACTTTTCAGCACAACAGAAGAGAATAAAACACTGAGAAAAAAATAATATCCTAGTGACAAAATAATTTTGTTGAGCAATTTTGGTTGTTCTTAACAAAATTTAGTTGCGGCAAAAAAAAGTACTTGCAATTAAAAAACAATTGATTTGGCTCAAACAAAAAATGTTAGTCAAGAACTTTTTGTTGAGTGTAGCAACAAATTTTGGTGAGCGTACCAAACACGCAGCCGCGCATGCGCTGTCTTTCTTCTCTTGACGAACAGCTGTTCACTTTTGCAGTATATTAGATTCGAGCGAAAATCACCTATCTGCATTTTGATCGTGAATATTTAGGGTGACCATATGCTGGAGAGAGAAAACGGGAAAAAGAGCGGTTCTTTCGATTTTCAACTTCGAAAGTGCATCCGAGTCTCACTGCAGTGTTGCACACAGGCCATGAGTTTTTTAACTGCGCAAGCATTGCGTCCGTGCAAAAATCGCCCGGTACCTTCTCGGTTCCAGGCTTGGGCCAGGCCAGGGGCCCCTAGCCTGGCTCTAGCTTGTATTTCTCAATGGCTCGACCTGCACCCTGGCCACATAGGTAGAGGCACAGTTCCTCAAAATTATGGTAGATGGCGTAGGATTATTCTGTACATTATCCAATATCCTCTTCGCAATTTTCGTTTGCTTACAAGGGTGTCATTTTAGAAAGTCGCAAAATCCCTAAAATAATGAAAAGCAATCGTAGAGTCAGAAGTCGTTGCAAGAACTACTATTCCATACCTACGTGTGGATTTCGAAAGTTAATTTGAAGTTATATGTAGAAATTCCGGTAGCATAATTCTAACCTGTAAATAACGATCCTGTAAGTATATTACATTTATGCAGACGCAAACAGTTAAATAATAGTTAAATGAACCCGCAATCAAAATGCCTTTTTAAATAAGGATGATGTTATAAATCCTAACCTTCCAAGAGCAAATGAAAATCCCCTTGTCGATGAGGTTGACGATATCACAGATTGTTCTGGTAGTGGTTCCATGAATAGTTCCATAAAAAATGCAGTCTTATAATAAAATGGCTAGGAATCGATATGGAACTAGGGTTAAGAACCAGACCCCGACTAGATTTAGCGTTTCATTCTAGCTTGACTCAGGCTTGATCATCAGGGCAGCGCCTAGTTTAGCCAAGCTTGGGCCCGGTCAGGCCCACGACAAAATTCCCACACGTGTATGGTAGGAAGAAGCCACGTTATTGGCCACAATACGCACGCTTATTTGAAATGCCTCAAACTCACACTGCACTTTATAAAAAGAGAGAGAGATTTTTCTTGGAATAGTTTTAGATGTTAATTATGTTTATCTACTTGGTCCAAATCAATAATATAAAAATATTGATTAAGACCAAGTAGACAAACAAAATTAACATCTAAAACTATGAATTAATTGCCCTGGTCAAAAAAACCTACATTAATAATAAAATTGTTCTTGGGACGCGCAACTTAAACGTAGTATTAGCCAATCAACAAAGGTTCATGACTGCATTTAATTGAAACAGTGAATAAAAAAAATTCCGTTCCTAGACAGTTTTAGAGACGAACCCGGGATATATACAACACTGTCCAGGCCACCGGGACGGACATTTAAAAACTGGTAACACGTCCTGGAAAGCCAAGAAGGATTGTCACCCTTATAATATTATTTGTAGTACTGTCAAAGACAATAATGTCGAAAAAATGCGTTTGTTTCGTAAAAACGTTAGGATGGCTGACGCTAGAACCTAACAGATTTTAGATGAATGGTGCCTATTTTCGGATGCAAAAAATATTTTATATTTTATTAAAGAAATACATTTTTTATGTAACAAAATAATTGTTGTTTGAAAAAATTTTAAAAAACTTAAAATAAATGAATCAAATATTGACAACACACTCTTGAATGTCTTCATTCAAACAAAACAAAAATTACTTTTTCTCAAGGAAGAATAATAATTATAACAGGCGTATCGAAGAAACAGAAGCCTACTATAAAATTTATTGCTTAATCAAATTTTTAAAAATAAAAAGCCAAAAGAAATTAGTTGTCAAACGAAAAATATTACTTTCGCACGAAAAAATTAAATTTTCAAGCAAAAGGGATGAATTTTCGACAAAAAAGTTACTTTCCAACCAAATAGTCTGTATTTTGCAAAATAGTTGAATTTTCAACACAAAAGAGATTTTTTTAGCAACATTTAATTTCAAAATAAAAAAGATAAATATTTAACAAAATAAATAAATCCTCAAACAAATTAGGTTAATTTTATACTAGAATGGTTGAATTTTGAAGCAAAAAAAGGAAAGTTTTTTACCAAAAGATACACATCTTGAAAGGAAAAAGTAGAATTTTGAACCAAGGAAGAAAAAAGTTTTTACACTAAATCGTTGAATTTTAAGTCGAAGAGACGATTTTTTACAAAATCATTGTATTTTTAAACTAAAAATCTAAATTTTTGGTTGTTCAATTTTCAACCAGAAGCGTCAATTGTCGACGTCAGCATTTGGGAAAAGAGTGTTCGTCATCAAGAAAGTGTCGTATATGTAACAAAAAACATCACACAAAGCTTCAACAGGACACATTGACAATTAACCATCTTCAAGAATCATCAAATCAACAGTTAAACGAGAGACATCACAGTAATGGACGTCACACCGTCTGCTTGCACATCACGTGACTCTACCTTGTGCTAAGGGTCTGTTTCGTACAGCTATCCTATGAGTTACATCAATTAATGGTGTTTCAGAGTTAGTGAGCACTTATCTTAATATCGGTTCTGAAGTTTCGCTTGTATCAAAATCTCTTGCGCAATGACTTAGGGTGTTCTCGTTCGAGTTGTGACGTTACTTTTGATCTTTAGAAATTTTGGGAGCAACGGGAGATTTTTACTAAAATCACCTTGAAAGCTGAGAATCAGGAATGCGAGGATTTCTTTGTTGCTACTTATTCTCGCACGCCTGAAGAGAAAGTTACGTGGTTCGGCTTCTAATGAAGCGCAAATTGATGAAGATCGTACTGCGTTGGAGACTCCATGTCATCGCTGTGTGTGCTGCTGTCGAAAAGATGTATAGACAGATTTTAATGCATCGAGAACGTCTGAAAACGGTCACATACGGAATGTTATGTGCTCCCTTTCTCGCTCTCCGCTGTCTACATCAACTCGCAATTGATGAAGGGCAACATTATCCATTTGCCACTAAAGCAATTTATCAAGGTAGCTACGTTGATGATGTAATTACAGGTGTGGACACCTTTGACGAAGCCCTACTTTTTCAGAATCAGTTCTTCAGAATCTGGCTTCACCACAATCCAATTTTCTTTAAACTAAACAATCTTTTCAGATGTTAGGTTTGAATTGGAGTCCGGAGAGAGATCTTTTCACATTTGACGTAGTTCTACCGGCTCGTGTGTCCGCCGTAACTAAACGATCAGTTCTCACCCGGATAGCTTAATTTTTTGATCTCCTAGGTTGGTTGAGCCCAATGATTATTATGGCCAAGATCTTCATTAGTTGCTGTAGCTCTCAAAGATCTCTTGGGATGATCATCTTCTTACAAAGGATTACAATCGATGGCCTGAATATCGAGAAACTCTTCGGCATTTTTAGGGATTGAGATACATCGTTAGATCGTATGTTTTTCGCATTCTGGTTTCTACGAACTTCATGGATTCTGCGTTGCCTCGGAAAGAGCTTACGCCACTGCTGTTCACTTTCTTGTTAAGTCGGCTTCTGGAGATTCTGATGTGTTACGCAATTTATATGTTCGTGTTCATAAATGGAGTGATTCAACTGATACACTTGACTGGATAACAGGACATCCAACGAGATGGAAACCCTTCATAGCAAATCAGGGGTATGAAATTTAAATGAAGCTTCTTTCAGTACAATGGCACTACGAACCATAAGCGAGTAATCCAGCCGATTGTGCTTCACGAGGTATTCCTGCGAAGAACTTAGCTTTTTTTGCACTTTGGTGAAAAGGCCCAAATTGGTTACAGTCATCGGACATATGGCCAGTCTGGCCTTTATCAGGAAAGAAGAGCAACCACCATCGTTCCAAAAGTGTAGGACATGCCCTTAGAACTTCGTTTAGCAAACCTAGACTGGATTCGACATTAAGAACATAATTATTTTGCTTTTGAAATCAAGGTCTCGACGTCAGGGAAGAAGATCTCTCCGAAGAATCAGTTAGCTCGATTCACACCTGATATTGACGCCAAAAAACTGCTACAAGTCAGAGCTCGTTTGAGAAATTCTATTCTAAATCCAGACGAGAAACATCCTCTTATTCTTGCTTCCAAATCTACATTGACAACACTACTTGTCGAGTACCATCACTGACGTTGTTTTTATGGCGCCGTTCAGCTCATTTTTGGAACCATGAGACAGAAATACTGAATTCTGATAGGTAGCTCTGTCGTCAAGGCTTTCATTCATGGATGCCTATCATGCCTTCGATAGAGAACCGCCACCTCTCAGCAACTTATGGGAAATCACCCAGCCATTCGCTTAGATTCAAGCAGACCATTTCTACACACTGGTGTGGATTATGCTGGACCTATTAGCCTTCGTTCCACCAAGGGTCGCGGCTCTAAATCCTATAAGGTTTACTTTGTAGTTTTTGTTTACTGCTCTACCCGTGCTGTGCACTTGGATGTAGCGTCCAACTATACGGCAAAATGTTTCTTAGCGACCTATTCTAGATTTGTTTCTCGTCGTGAAATAAGCTAAACACTAACCAGTGACCAAGGAACAAACTTTATTGGTGCTTATACCAACCTTCGAGCCACATTTACATCAGCCATGTTGCATCCGTCATCTTAATTCTCCATTTGTAATTATTTGTATGAAAAAACGACGGTAACTGCTAAAAAGTAACAATAATACGTAAAATGGTAGTTTTCTGATTTTTGGGTCATATTTGTGTTTATTTCGTACAAGCTCCCCTTCAATGCCTTAAAAATTTGGCGCGTTTCGATGAAAC
Organism: Belonocnema kinseyi; assembly: GCF_010883055.1. Classification (NCBI taxonomy): domain Eukaryota; kingdom Metazoa; phylum Arthropoda; class Insecta; order Hymenoptera; family Cynipidae; genus Belonocnema; species Belonocnema kinseyi. Next base: position 81,942,103 of record NC_046657.1, read on the forward strand.
CTTGGAACATGAGTTCAATTTTTTGAAAATTCCAAATTTTCCCATGTCAATCATAAATAGGATTTTGGACTGCTAGGTGGCACGTCTTAATATTCGAATTTCGAAAAAAAATACAGATTTTCTTTCTACAGAAATGGAAACTTTAGCTGGAGAGTTGACTTGCCCTGTGGCTGAAAAAGAGTTTTTTGGACCACCCTAGTGGGCACACAGCGTGCCCAACAAGTGAGAAGATCTGCAGCAGACTGCGGTTTTGCAGTGTGCGACGCGTTTCGTATTGCATCGCTATCACGTTGTCGAGCAGCTCGCCAAAATTTTTTTTAGAGTATACTTAATATAAATGATTCGTATAAGCATAGATTATTATTCACAAAATTCCTTTGTCAATAAATTGTTCATTTCGGTGTTCAAATTATTTTACTATTTTCTATTGAAAGATTTTATTAATACAGTCAATTTCCGATATAAGAACCCACGGTTTACGATATTTCTAGGACTGATGGCCTACGCAGTTTTTTTATGTCAGAAGCCGTTGAGCCGAAACTGAGTCAGTGCTCAGTCAAGCGTAACAAACAGCGTCAGTTGCATCAAGTTGAATCATGCGTCCATTTAGGATTGATTCAGGTTTAAGACCACTACAGGCTATATCCGAAACAGATTTTAAATGGGAAGTTGAGTGTACTATTATTCTTATAATTAATATTTTAATTTCAGGATTAACGTTATACGCGTTCCCTGGATGCATTTAGAATTTATATACATCACACTTCATCTTCAAAATAAAGCTGGTAATTAAATAGTTAAATTTCAATTTAATATAACATTGCATAAATAAGCTGGCGAAGAATATTTTTTCTGCCAGTATTTTTTGAAAAAAATCACACGTCAGTGATGAAACCATCGCGGTCAATAAAATATAATGTTTCTGAGACCAATGTATATTAAAAAAATCACTCTCTAACGTACATCATTTAAGTATTATAAAAAATGCCTAAGAATTAAAAAGAAAATTAGAAAAAAACATAAGAGTAATAATGTAAGAATTTAAAATCTCTTCCTAAAGGTCTGAATTCACATTAACTAAACAAATGTTTATAGGAAATTAACCAACATTTCAGCGTTTATTTTACTTGTTTATTGACGTGTTAGAAAATGTGCTTTCATTGTCTGACAAAGAGTATTTACTAATCACCGAAATGTTCATAGATTAAAAAAAATTTATTTTTATATTGAAAAATAAAAATAAACAAAGACAAAAAAAGAAGGATTTGGCAATTAAGAAGTTGTTCTCTTTCTTCCCTCTATTTCTATTTTGTTTTTAAGTAGAATGAAGGCTTTCAAGAATTTTTTGTCGAAAGACAGTGGCTAACTCCTTAGACCTATATCCAAAATTCGTTTTTCTTCATCAGTAACAAGCCTAGGCACCTTTGATTTCATGTTTATTGTTGCTTCTCGAAGATTTGCAAAATATATTTTACGAATTTGACCATACTCGTCCGTAAATCTAAAGACATCGCCATGGCTGTTTGCTCGTACTAAATATTTCACGTTCGGTTTTATATGGTAAGGCAATCCATCTTTTCCTATCGCAGCAAGGTAGTATTTTGCAGGAAATCTGAACTTTCTGGTTGTAAGTGGCTTCCTCAGACTCGGAGGAAATTCTTCAGGAGCATGATGAGTAGCTCGAGCTCCGAGAAGAGGTTGCTCGTCAGGACTTTTTTCCATCTGCGAACTTAATTCTGTAATAGAAAATATAAATAAATGATATACCATCAAACAGGACAATTTCTGACATGTGGGGTAAATTTGGACATTCCTAAATTCATAGTTTAAATTACTGAGGGTTGTTTTAATAAGAATCTGGAATTATCCACTAACAAGACAAATTAGACAAAAATTAAATATATTTTTAATCAAATGCATTTGTAAACGTAAAAGGTGAATTTTCAACAATAACGAGATTTAATTAAATTGTTATTTCGAAATAATAATTAAAAATGGTTATAAACGAATTTTTTACAAAAACTTTCCATTTTATACATAATTGTAAGACTTTCTACCAAATTGTTGAATTTGTAAGCCAAAAAGATCAATCATTAAAAAAATCTCTAAGATAGTGGTTCAATATTCAACGAAGGAGTGAAATTTTCAATCAATCTTCAATGAAGCATGTAATTGTTGATATCTGACCAAAACGTATTTACATTTAAAATAAAAAACCGTTGAATTCAACAAAAACAGAAGAATTTTTAACAAATGAGTAGAATCCTTAATTAAAAGCAGATCAATTTACTACTACTACAAAATTCTGAGGAATTTAAAAGAAGATTTAGGAAAGCATAATTCCAAACCTACCAAAAGCACTAATTAGCTGCATTATACGTGAATATTCAACTAGGAAAGATCAACCTTGAATGGAAAATGTAAATTTTACACCAAAAAAGTAATCCTTAATATAAAATTTCTAAACGATATTGTCGATTTCGATTGTCACAATACTCGATTTCATTGCTATATGCGTGCGACACGAGGCGTCAGTGGGTTAGACAGCAATGAAAAATATCGAAATAATTGTCACGATTACTCGTTCTTTGATAGCTATACGCGTTCGACAGAGCAAAAATATCTTTGGACAGAGGCATCCGTGAGTTAGACAGTGATGAAATGTTACACGTGTTTTTTTTTAAGTTATTGATTCAAATGGGGCTGCCTTGATCTGCGCTTGCTTGGATTTTAGTGACGTTCATTGGCTACGGTGCACGTCTATACTTGATTTTTAAATACTTACACGAACTAGAGCCAATGAGCGACGCACAGTTCAAGCATGCGCAAGTATATATGGATAACTGTTGGAAATAATAATCAAATCAAAATTCGAAGTCGATAATATGAATGAACGCTTCTCCTTTACCACCACCTTGCCATCCGTACCGCCGCAATATAGGGCCTCTGCTTGTTACTTATGATCAAATTCTTATTTCAATTTAGGCCTTCAAATTTTAAGCCTTCAAATTTAAGCCTTCAAAGCATTGAAACGAGCTATCTGGACCATTAAATATATCTACCTGAGTGCCTGCTGATTTTCTCAAAGCTTCGTAGAGCCTTGAAAATCTTTGGTATATGCTTTGGGATTTCTATCGGTAGGGTTAGTATGTTTTTAGTTACAAGTTAATGTTTAAGTTATTATTTTTTATTATCATAAATATTAACTTTAAGTAATATTCCTTTGAAGGATGGAACTTTTAATAATTTTTTTTATCAAAGTCCATTGCTGGTGTAAAATGCGATAACACCTTTTAAAGATTTTGAGGTTAGGACTTAATTTTAGAATAGAGGAGCGACCTGCTGGTCGCAAAATTATATAATTTTTGCCACTTTGATGTAAATAATCCGTTTATCTACAAAAATCTATAAAATATTATTTTTTGCTAAAAAGAGTTACGATAATGTACTACAAAAACTTTGCGAAAGTTAAGCTTTCACTTATTTTTCTTAATACGAAAAAAATACTCCGCGTTTGAAATACATTGAAAATTAGTAAAATTTTTTATACAACTTCCACAAAAATTTCATTAAAATTTGAAAACTAACTTTACTCAATATCAGAAAAGTACCATTAAACTCCTTGCACTTCACGTTCACCATAAAACAGCTGCATAAAATATATAGGCTTCCAATGTTTTATATGCTTTTAAATAATATATGGTTTAAGAAATGTGGGATTGAATGAATTGTGTTCAGTTGTATGGATGTTTCGGATCTTGATATCTACCGACAATTTTGGCAAGTACTCAATATTTATTTTATAAAAACACAATTTTGGAAACCTCCTGCAGCAGATGCGTACTATAGAGATGTACGGGCACTTTCATCATCACCCACTGGTCGGCCAGAAATTAGTTTTTGACCAACTAAAAAGGAAATTACAACAAAATAGTTGAATTCTCAATCAAAAAGATCAATTTTCAAGGGAGAAGTTTTATATTTCTAACAAAAAACACAAATTTAAACAAAATACAAGAATTTTCGAACAAATATTTCGATTTTTAACTAAAAAAGATCAAGTTTCAAAAAAAAAATCAAATTTTAAACAAAAATAGAATAATTCAGTTTTCAGCTTATAAAAGTTAGTATTCAATAAAATAAAAATTTTCTACAGGTTATTAAAGTTTTTAACCAAAACTGGCGAATTTGACAGCAAATAGTTAAAGTTTTAACAAAAAGATGAATTTTCAATCACAAAGATTAATTTTCAATTCAAGAACAATAATATAAAAGGTGTTTTAAATAAGATAGAATTCACTTAAAATCAGGCAAGTTCTACACATTATTTAGCGGAATCTCTCAGCGATTAAAATTGCTTTCTCGTGAATTATGCTAAACGTTTTTTCTGATATAAGACAAAAAATCGAATTTGGCCATGTATGCTAACAATAATAAAAAAACAGATTAATTTTTCCCCCATGAAATAATTTTTAACTAAAAAGATGAAGTTTCAATAAAAAATATCAAATTTTAAACAAAAATAGAATAATTCAGTTTTTAGTTTATAAAAGTTAATATTTAATCGAAAAGATGAATTTTCAAGGAAGTAGTTTTATATTTCTAACAAAAAACACAAATTTTCAAGAAAATACATAAATTTCCAAACCAATAATTCCATTTCTAACTAAAAAAGATCAAGGTTTAATGAAAAATATAAAATTTTAAACAAAAATAGAATAATGCAGTTTTTAGTTCATAAAAGTTAATATTCAATCAAAAAAATTTAATTTTTTACAGATTATTGAAAATTTTAACTAAAACAGATGAATTTGACACCAAACAGTAGAAGTTTTAACAAAAAAGATTAATTTTCAATCACAAAGGTTAATTTTCTGTTAAAGAAATTTTTTAAGATAAATAGAAGAATTTTGTTGACATTTTTGATGGAAGTTCTTGGCTTTAAGGTTAGGTGAATTGAAACTAATTAAGTTGTTTTAAACATTTCGGCACACAATGGTGGCCTTCATCAGTGTGTTTTATTAAATCTGTGAAAAGTACGCAATATCTTGTAGGTATGCAGTTTTATAATTGGAAACATTTTTTTTTATTAATATCTTAGTTGTGAACTAATAAAAAAAGAAAATGATTTATTTTTAAATTAAAATTTTTTAAAATTTTATTAAGAACTATTTATAAATCCTGCAGTACTCTTGAAACATTATTTTATTTCAAAGAAGTACAATTGATGAGAAAACAATATCAATGTAGTCGAAGAATTTTTGTCATCAATTTTTTATTTAATTATACAATTTTCAATTGAAAAAGTTGTTTTCAAATTATTTTTTCAGTGACGTATATGTAACTATATTAAATTTTTCATTATTTTATTCTTTTTTTTTGTTATTTTGCAAATAATCTGTTTGTACAAAAAATATTATTATAAATTTTAAGAAACCTTATACAGATGTAAATTGTTTTAAACTAAATTAATTTTCAATCCTAGAACAATATAATACAAAAGTATTTAGAATAAGATAGAATTCACTTAAAACCAAGCAGGTTCTATGCATTATTTAGCAGCATCTCTCAGCGATAAAATTTTTTTATAGTAAATAATGCAAGACGTTTTTCCCCTTATAAGACAATAAAAACTTGAATTTGGACATCCATGTTAAAAATAATAAAAAACAGATTAATTTTTTACCCATAAAATTAATTCTCTACAAAAAACGATTAGTTTTAAACCAACAATGATATCATGCAAATTTTCCTTAAAGAAATTAATTTTTAATGAACAAAAAAAAATCAAGAAAATAGTTGAATCCTCAATAAACAAGATAAGATTTTCACAAAGAAAATTAATTTTCTACCAAAAAGACGAACTTTCAACTAGAAAGAATAATTTTCAATTATTAATATAATTTTTCATCCTAAAATGGTGCAGTTAAATTTTTAATAAAATATGTAGTTAAATGTCCAATCAAAAAGATAAATTTTCAAACAAATATTGGAGTTTTCAACTAAAAAGATAAATTTCTAATTTAAAATATAAATATATTGAACCAGAAATAGGAAGATTCCTTTTTAGTTGAAAGAATTAATATTTAACAGCAAACTATTAAATTTGTAACAAATTAGTTGAAATTTATTAAAATAGATGAATTTGATAATACATAGTTGAAGTTTCAAATAAACAGATGAATTTTCTACCAAGAAGATTAATCTTATATAAAAAAATCTGCCCGCCCCGCGGACACAATCTCATCGCGCGCTGGGCGCGGGGCTTGCAAGTTTGATTACACGTCGTGCTGCGCGCTCGGATATTTATTCTTTGCATTTGGAATGGTTTAATAAAACTTTATCAAAAAGATCTCTTTCATATGCCAGTATTTATGGGCGTCTTCATATTCTGAATCGTCTACTTGAGTATAGATTAAGGTTCTCAAAGCTCTGTAGGCTTTGAAGTACACATTCTCATCGTGACACTCGCACTGCGCACTTGATTTCCGACAGACATTTACAAACAGGTTTTTTTGAATCTTTTTATTCTCGTGACATTCGTCGTTTTTCCAAACATTTTTATTTTATTTTTTTAGTTTCAATGTTATTTTTCACGAATAAAACAAAAATTACGCATCCTATCAAGAAGTGATTCGTAACGAAATTGTGGATCTTTTTTGGCATAAGAATTTTTGCTAATTAATCTTTTTACGTATCTTACATAGTTTGTACACAAAATGGAATCTTTTATTTTTCATTATTTTTTGTGCAATCAAAAATTTGAATTTATGATTTTTTTTAAAACTCAAAAAATTTGTTATGATAATCTTTTAGGGCTTTCAAAAATGAATGTTTTTCTTCTTTTCATTCTTTTTTCATATTTCATTCATTTTTCATAATGTGCAAAAAAAATAATAGAACCCTCAATGAAGAAGACGAATTTTCAACAAAATTCTGAATTTCTATATAATGTATTAAAACAGATAAATTTGTTTCCAAATAGTTCAATCTTTAACGAAAAAAAAAATAGATTTTAAACCAAAAGGATTAATTTTCTACCAAAACAGAAAAATTTAAAAAATTTAATTATTAAGTAAAAAAGGTCAATTTTCAATTTAAAATATCAATTTTCAACCAAAAATAGTAGAATCGAAATTTCTTCTAAAGAAATTGGTTTTTGACAAACTGAAAAGGAATTTTTTTTTAATATCTGAATCCTTCAAGAAAAATATTAAATTTTCAATCCAGAACATTACTTTCCTACACAAAATTTCGAATTTACCACAAAATCTAGAAAGTTTCAAACAAATATATGATTTTTATGTAAAAAACATAATTTTTTAACCAAAAGTAATATATGTAGATTTTAACAGTATAGAAATAATTTTTAAACAAGATAAATTTGAAGAAAACACTTGAATTTTCTATCAAAAAGGTTCGTTTTAAACCGAAACAGATGAAGCTGCAATTATTAACTTAATATTCAACGAAAAATGGGATAGTTTAGTTTTTATTTCAAAAAATAATTTTCAACCTAAAGAAATTTAATTAAAAAAAATAGCTGAGTTCTCCACCAAAATAGATTGTAATTAAAAATATCAATAAATTTTTAACCAAAAGCGAAAAGTTTAATTTTCGCTTCAATAAATTAATTTTGAAAAAATAAGAATTGACCAGAAAATGGTTGAAGCCTAAATCAGCAAGATGAATGTTCAAACAAGAAGATTAATTTTCTACTAAAAAGACGAATTTTTAACAAAATCCCTAAATGTTTCAACAATTTGTTAGATTTTTGACTAAAAAAAAGATCACACTTTAATTTAAAAAATTAATTTTCTACCAAAAATTTCATAGTTGAATTTACAAAAAAAAAGAATTTTCAAAAAAATAGTACATTTTTTAACCAAAGAGATAAATTTTTAACAAAAATTATGAATGTTTCAACTAGAAAAACGAATTTTCAACAAATAAAGAATTGTCAGTTAGGAACTAATCAAATTTGTTTCAATTCTTAAACTTTTGACTTTTTAACTGTAAAACAGTTATAACACCTTTACCCTCCATCTACCAACAGAAACAACATTTTTCACAACACCTTCACCCCACATGATAACTTTTCAAGTATTTATTTGTTGAAAGTGTTATTTTTAATACAAAATTTCATTAATTTCAATGTAATTTGAAATATAATAATTATTAGTTTAATTTTAAAGAAAATGTTTATGTTTTTCACAAACTTTAATGTAAAAAGTCCAGGGGAAAGTGGGAAACTTAACTAAGCCCGAGATTCGACAATTGGCGAAATAATGAAACAGTTATTACTAAAATTTGTATGACATTGAACGCATGAACTAATATTGGGGAGACTTCACCAAAATTTTCAGGTAAGAGTTCACAGAGTGGCAACAAGCTTATTACATGTGTGTTTCTACCCATAAGGGCATCGATTATTATAATGCGCGTTTAAAAATTTTGCTCAATTGATTTCTAAAAATTGTGGTGTAAAAATGCAAAGTTCATTATTTAAAGAATATGATTATCTTCAACATGAGTCAAAAAATTGTAAGAAACGCTATTCATCAATATTAGGTGTAAATTAATTTTTAATAAAAAAGCTCATTTGGAATAAAATACTATAATTTCATTTTCTACCAAAAAATATATAATTGGTTGAAACCCTATTATAAAAGATTAATTACAGTTTCAGATCCAGAACTCATCCCTTGCTGTCTTCTATTATTTCATACTAATATCTTCAGCCTTAAAGTATCTTTTCTAACAAAAGTTTAACAAAGTTAAACAAAGAGTTTAAAATATGACAGTTATTTGTCACTTTATTCTGCTATTAAGCATGATTTTTAACGTAACCTTTTCCACGTTAAATTTTTAACATAATATTTTAATATTTTCTTCCAAATATGTTCGAAAAATGCGGATTGTCGAGTTTTGTGAAACGAAATTAGAAGGCGAACAAATGTAAGTGCTGTATTAAGACGGATCAATTGCGGAGCCCTGATAGGGGTGAAGAGGGTGAATCCCCCCCCCCCCTGGAATAGTAAAGGCGAAGCCAAGTTCAAGTAAAAAATAGTTTTTCACGCACGCGTTAAAGAAAAATATGTAAATCAACGAAATGATAGATTTTATTGTTTTCTGACAAAAGGGATTAAAATATTAGCTAAGCTTTGCCGTAGAGTGATTTTTTTCCATTATAATTTTCTATCAGATGTAACAAAATGACTGAATGGATAAATATTCAATATTAATTTGCGCCATCTGTGACCTTGTGGAAAGATAATGATGGTTGATATTTTGTGATGCGCTTTAATTTTATTGTTAACAAACCTTAAACCTTAAAATCTTAGATATATAGTCAAACATTACTTATGTTTCATATAAACATATAGATTTTAAAGAATTTGGAAAAAAGAGCAATTGAGATAGAATTCAGAATTAATCGCACAAAGTATTTGCAAAAAGCTTAAACATTTACTGTAAATGATAGATATATTATTATATTCACCAATATGATTAAGGATTACCACCAAAGACAGGATAAGAGTATAGACGATCTTCATTATTTTCAAGAAGGGGGAAACTTAATGAATAAATAAATGACAAATTTTTTTAACGGTGTAGTTAATGAATATCCTGATGCTTCATTAGAATATATTTATAAATAGTTTTATAGACCTTATTCGTTATCTTCACGAAATACAGACACTAAACTTGTCCTTGTCTGATATTGATATTTCATTATGATGCTTCAAGGAAAAAATATAGTTGCTCAATTTGTTAAAATTGATGTCACAATTTTAGTAATTTATTATGTGTTGAGTAAGGCCGATTTCCATTAGAACCAATTTTTGGTTCCAAAGTAGCTGCACGAAAAGGAATCCTATTTTCTGAAGAGGAAAGCAAAACGATGAATTTCATTCTAAAGGAGGCCTCAGTTGCAGCTCAAAAGAAAACTAATTTTAATAGAGTTTTTTTAACCTTAAATCACACATGTGATCGACCTCTGATAAATATTATTTAATAAAAAGAATTAATGTTCAAAACATTATCGCAATAAGAATAGATATAATGATTTGGTGAATATGATATGCTGGTTATGTAGTTAACTTGTAAACTTAAAGGCGTATTCATCTGAAGGAAACTTTTGGTCACAATTCATCGGTCGATAACTGTCAACTGATTCCTTACTTACCAAGTCAAATTTGCCAATTTTTCTATTTGACCTAAAGTTCTCAAGGATACCAACTTTCGTTTAAACCGAAAATTTCGTGAATCCTCAGTTTTTCTATTTAAAGGCCAAGCATCGACAGCTATCATTGATTGATTATGAATTCTCTTTCGTTAAACCTCTTTCGGATGTAGCGAACACATTCTTATCACGTATCTTGTACTTCGCACTCGAATTTCGCTAAAGTGGAAAAATGCAGAAATTTATTTTTGATCAGTACATAGATGCTTGTTCCTTATTTTTTAGTAATTTTTTTTGTCAGCTACCCTGGAAAATCAATCTTTTTTATAAATTAATATAATGACAATTCATAACATAAATGGATATTGAAACACATGCATATTTGTTGACTTGTTTTTATAATTGAAAAAAGTACGCATTGAATAAAAAATATTTTGTTAGTCAAAATCTTGATGCAACTTGAGTCGTTTCTTAAAAACGTATTTTGTTGATTTTTAATGGTATGTTTTACAAATTAAATAAAAAAGATGCACCCTATCAAAAGATAATTTATAATAAACTTGCAGATCGTTTCTGGATGAATGACTTTTGTTTATAAATTTTTTTTTCGTACCTTATGTTGTTTTACAAAAAATTGCACTTTTTTATTCATAATGTTTATTTTTATAATTGAAACAAAAACTACGAGACATATAATAATATGCTTAATGATGAATTTTTGGTTCTATTTTGGATGAACAACTTTTGTTTATTCATTTTTTTTCGAAGCTTCTGTCATTTGTCCAAAAATTTAATTTTGTATTACTAATTTTATTTTACATGATTGAAACAAAAACGACGTTGAAAGAATTAATTTTCAACCTTACTAACATAAATTCTTGGGTTTTTAATTAAATTCCCGGTCTTTTCCCGATTTTTTCCGTGCTTCTGGTTGAGTCGCCATCGTGCGAATGATTATTAAAAAAATAAATTCAAGAACTATACCATTTTCAGAAGGTGATGCTTTCCATTTAAAAGTTTAAATTTTAAATTAGGAGTTTTAATTCTGAAGGTATTAAAAGTATTTAAAAACATAATTTATAATCATTTTACGATTTTTTAAAAATAATTTATAAAATATTTTAAATTTATTTAAAGTTCGTTATGAACTTTAGTTCAAACGTAAATACAGTGAAACACTTTAAGCGTGAATAAACAAAAGCGGTGCGGGCTACAATTAGTTAGTTCACACTCAAGGTCAGCCCCAAAATTGGCGCTATAAAAAAGTTTCATAGTAAAACTTTTGAAAACAATACACAACATTCCGCACTCCAGCAATTATTTTTATTTGTATTTTATATTTCTTCAAATATTAAACAGTATTAAACAAAGTCAGCTGTCTGTAAGTGGGTGGAAAACCCGTCAGCTAGCGTATTTTATATAGGCGATCGTCGTTTAAGAGACATTAGACATTTCACTGCCACAGTTGACGGGGTATCCACCTACATATAGACAGCTAAAGGTTTTTTCGTTTTGTTTAAATATTATATTAACTAGAATCTCACAAAGTTTCAACCGGAAGAAAATCATTAAAAAATTTTTTAAATGTTGAGGCGGATGCCATAGCCCCACCCACCCAAATTGCCACAGCTGACGTTAACTGTTCTTACAACACACCCATCTGAAGCATACCCCAAATATACTTTTAAAATACTTTTAAAATACTTTTAAAAGCAAAATTGGAAATTATTAGTAACTTACTTCACAGATATTGTGGCCACTCATTATGTTTCACCATAATTCAATAGTACAATAAATTAAGTAATATTGAAGCGAATTTATAGAAAGCAAAAAATAGAAATAAGAATAATTCAATGAAATTCATAAAAATAAAGGTAAGTTTTTAAAAAATTCAAGTAATTTGGAGATAAGATTTTAAATTAGTGTGAATTTACAGTATTCCAGGGAATACATGTAACTTTACTAACATTCATAAGAAATGAAGTGAATTGATCGAAACCTAAACGGTAAAAAAATTGCCACTGAATTAAATAAAATAGGTGTAAACAGATATTAATTTATAAACTTTGAAGTAAATTCAGACAATCTGAACGGAATTCAAAATGATATTTTAATGAGCAAGAAAAAATACCAAATAACTCAAGGTCAGTTCAGAAGACTTTAGAATTAGGTAAACTACTAAAAAAAATTGAATCGAGCAGAATTAAGTAAGATTTGAAGAATTTAGGGTGAACTCAATAAAAATTAAAATTCATATAAAAATACACGATCCAAAATATTGATTGATTAAAAGAAGTGTAGAGGAAGAAAAATGCAAGAAAATTCACGAACATTCAATGAAATTGATACGAATTCAATACGAATTTAAAAGAATTCATGGAGGTTTCAAAATAGTTTAAGAAAATGCTACAAAATTTTTCTGCTCTAACAATTTCCATTATGTTCGGATGAATAGCAGTGAATAAAAATCTGATAAAATTTACAAGAATTCACGGAGGGTGAACTCCAGGTGAATTCCTAAATATTCGCGGCTAATTGATCAGAATCTCATAGATTTTAAAGATCTTTAAGCTATAAATATAACTAAAATTTTATATAAATATTTTAATTTATTTATATATATACATATAAATTATACATATAAAGTTTAAATTTGTATCAACCTCCCTAATATACGAGTATATGCTTATTATTAAATATTATTCGCGGATATTGCTATTATGATATTGCGGATAGATAAATGAATTGTGTAGAAGCACCCAAAATATTTATCTGTGTTCAACGAATTTCAGTGAAACTAGGGACGACCTATGATGAGCTATGATGTCTATTAAAATTAATATTTGTTTTTTCAGACATTATTTTCAAAATAATTAACTATATTCAAATGTGCTACCTATTCCGGAAACTCGTCGTTTGATAGCTATTTTTTTTTTGTTTTGTTTTCTTTTCCATTCTTCTATTTCGTGGGTGAAAAAATTTAGTACAAGCATGGACATAGGAAACAAGGGACTAGACATGCCATTGCGGGGGTGATGCAATGAGGGGGGAGGTCCGCCACCTTTTGATGTCCCGCGACAAACATGGCAGCGCCCACATGTTTATATTTTCATACACAGTTTGTCGGCAAAAATGCTCATGCGCATAATCAAATGGCACATCGTAAGGTGGCGGCTCTCCCCACTCATGGAATTCTCCCCCATCCCGTGGATTTAACCCCGCTCAAACAAGTTAGGATGACATGCCTAGTCCCGTCAAAGATATTGGTCCCGTGTTTCCTATGTCCATGGGTACAAGCAAATCAGCGAGTCTGGCCATGATCGGACGGTACTACTGCTGTCATGACGGACTGTAGTGATGTCAGATCGGCCAAGTCAGACACCGAAGTGCGGCTGACTAAAACCGGCGGTGACTACTGGCACTGCACGGCACACAGTCCGGCGAATTAGAAAATTGGGGTTCAAAATGATCCAGAGCCTACAATTGTCATCCGACTCCATTTTATTTGTACATTAAAGCTAATTAAATACTGAAGAGAACTGCTGAGGACGATTTTGTGAAGAAGGCTTTGTTTGTTTGTTATTCAAGTTGCAAAATGTCAAAAAACCATAATTTTTCATATTTGAGCTGCCTGTTCTGTAGCATTCACTGATTTTACCTCAGAAAGGTGAAAAACTGATAGATTTACAATCGATTTACAAATTCTAACAAACTGAGATGAAGTTCGTGTAATCTGTTCAATTGTTATAAACAAATTTCTGAATAAAATAGGTTATTACTGTACATTAAAGCCTGGAAGTTCTTTTCATCACGCTCTCCCAGCGAAATCGATTAAAATTAATATTTCGTTGCAAACAAAAACAAAAGTATCATTTGTCAATTGTTATAAACAAATTTCATAAATAAATTTAATAAATAAGCGCTTCTGCATATATAAAATGCATTTTTTTCGGCGCAGTTATTAGGTTTACCTTCAAAAATGAAAATTCCATGACAGAAATGGACAATCAAAATATTTACTATTGTTATAAACAATGCTGATTAACAAATGCATTAAACGGTCACTCTTTGATATAAAAATTCCATTTTTTTGCACAGTTGTTCATTTTATCCCTAAATTAATATTATGATGAAGGAAACTGACGTTTGACAATATTTTCCATTTTTATTAACAATTCTAATGAACAAATGCATTTAATAGACGCTTTAAAATAGGAGAAATCTCTTTCTTGCTGAAATGTGGATTATATCATACAAAAGGAAACTCCTACGAAATATACTGACAGCCAACAACATTTCCCCTTGTTATAAAAAATCATGATTAGTCAATTCTTAGAATAATTTTTTCGTATAGAAGAAATCTGTTTTTTGCGTTCAATAGTTAATGTTACCTTGAGATAAGGAACCAAATCATAAAACATCTAGACTCAACATCTTTTTCAAATGTTAGAAGCAATGAGGATGGACGAAATCATAAAGCTTAACCATTTTTGGACGCAAAATCCTGGTATTCAGCAGCGTTGCCGATTCTTGTCTCAATTATCTGCAATCGTCGCAAACGAAACAACTGAAAATCAAGAGACACAAGTGATTTTCAGTTGTTTCGTTTTTTACTTGTTCCGGTTCTCATATTTTTCTCGTCACTAAACGTTCAATTGCTACGCTGTTTTTTTGGAAGGATATTGAAAAGTTCACGCACATATCCATTGGATTTTTGTGTTTTCCGAACATTCATTATTTATGACTCTTGAGTCGTTGGAATCTTATTTTTTATGATATAATCAACATTTCATCAAGAAAGAGATTCTTCTTATTTAAAAGTGCCTATTTAATGCATGTGTTGAGAAGAATTGTTTAAAAAATGCAAAATATCATCAAACGTTAGTTTCCTCCATCAGAATATTAATTTGGGATAAAATAAACAATTATGCACACAAAAAATGGATTTTTTTTATCAAAGAGTAACCGTTTAATGCATTTGTTATTCAGTATTGTTTATAACAATAGTAAATATTTTGATAGTCCATTTCTTCTAGGTTTCAATGTACAGCAATAATAGTTTTTGTTCGTAAATTTATTTATAAAAATGGAACAGAATGCACGAACTTCATCTAAGTGATTTGGATTTGTTAATCGATTGTAAATCTATCAGTTGTTCACCTTTTTGTGGTAAAATTAATCATGCTACAGACCAGGCAGCTCAAATACGAAAAATTAAGGTTTTTTGGAATTTTGCAACTTGAAGAACGGAAAAGCAGATTCTTTTCAGCAAAATCGTCCTCGACAGACCTCTTCAGAATTTAATTCGCTTTAAAAAAAAATTGAATTGGATTAAAATTGTAGGCTCTTGATCATTGTGAACCCCAATTTTCTAATTTGCTGCACTGTGCTGCGATGCGGTGCACAGTGGTTCAGAAGCTTATCAAAATTTACTGGGACTGGGCCACCTTGTTTATTGTAATCACCCATATTTTGGCCATCTTGTACGGTATCAATTAATTCAAACAGCAACCACCGTAATCCTTCCTGAGTCGATACCCGACTCTAACTAAATTACTTCGCATTACTGCTCTCTGTCTGAGATTCATCGACCGGTTGCAGAAGAAATCCACTGAACTTCCTCCATGTAAACTTATCCCAGACGTTTTGAAACGTGCTAGATGTCGTCTGGTGGGATATGAACAAAGCCAACATTTCTCCGAATAAATTAAGTTGTTGCGCAAGCAACTCCCAGTTACTACAAAAAGTCCTTTAATTCGTTTGCTACCCTTTTTGGACTCTAACGGTTTACTGTGACTCGGAGGTCGTTTGAAGCATGCTGTAATGGATTTCGACGAGCGATGTCCTTATATCCTACCCAAGGACTCTATTCTTACTACTCTCATCGTTCGGAATGGGCATCAGGCCATGTTGTACGGTGGAATGCAACTTATATTATTATATCTACGGAGACAGTATTGGATAATCACACGGCGCTGTATCGTAAAAAAGGTTTTGAGTCGCTGCGTTGTTTGCGCTAGACATCGTGCAACCACTTGCACTCAACTCATGGATCAACTGTCTACTCATAGACTTACTTGATCGTCTAGACCCTTTGGTATAAGCGGTCTGGATTATGCTGGCCCTATTTGGATGCGAACAACTAAGGGTCGCGGGCACAACGCATATAAGGGCTATATTGTAGTTTTCGTTTGTTTTGTTACGAGAGCGGTCCATTTAAAGGTGTATTCGGACTGCACAGCTGATGGCTTAATAGTGGCTTACAAACGTTTTGCTGCTCGACGTGGCATAAGTACTTTTCTTTACAGCAAATGCGGTACCAATTTTGTCGGGGCAGGTAGACACCTCCGAACACTTTTCAATTAGGCCTCTGCTGTCTCATCGACCATCAGCCGCTATCTTGCTAATAACGGAACTACGTAGCGTGTCATCCCTACAGCCGCCCCGCACTTCAGAGGACTTTAGGAACCAGCTGTCCGTTCTGTGAAACATTATCTTCGTCGAGTATTGAAAAATATTTCTCTGACTTTTGAGGAAATGACCACCTTCCTCAGCCAGGTGGAGGCTTGTTTCAATTCACGACCGCTACAGGCTCAGAGCGATGATCCAAATGATCTGGTACTGTTAACACCAAGTCATTTCTTGATCGGTTCTCCAATCGTCACGGTTCCAAAACCTTCTCTCATCGATCTTAAGTAAAATCGATTACAAAATCGTGAAACTGCTACACATTCGGATGCTGAATGTCATACCAGCTCCGTTACTTTACGTATTGCTACTGGGACTCTCGATAGACACATTGTGAAATTGTGTGTCTTACCAGTTTACCCTTCGAAGGTGGAACCTAACATTCGAGTTCTTTTTTGTGAATGTAGTAAGTTATTATTTTTCGTGTTTCTTAATTATCGAAAGGGGGGGGGGGAGATGTTCCGAATATTTCATGTCGGTTTTCAATTTTTGTATTGTATGAGTGTTTGTGTTTCGCGTGAGTATTCTATTCTCTTTCCCTTTTGTCTACAAGGTACCTTTCTTTTCTTGTCAACGCTTATATACCTTTTTGCCGTTAGAAATATTGAGGTAGTCAGGGTCAGTCTGTAAATTGTTACGAAGCCCGCGAGTCTGAATGTTTACTCGTCTTACTTTTATATAATTGTTTTGTTTAATGTAGCCTTTTGCTAGAAGGAAGGAACTTTGACACGCTCTTTTCTTAATAATTTATAAATCGTTTTTGGGACTAAATCAATAATGAAGTGAGTCAGTTTTATCAAAATAAATCGTGGCAGGTTTTGGCAAATATCTCGGTTTCTCTGGATTGTACGATAATGTTTTTACAGAATACATAGAAGTGGATTCAAATTAGCGTAAGTTACAAAAAAGTAAAGTCTCCTTTTTATTTAATTTTGTGGCACTATCCACGCAAACTAAACCTGACACGATTTATTTTAGAAAAACTGAACCCTACTCTTTAGTCCTTGAAAATAGGCAAAAATGAGTAACTTTGAGGGGTCGTAACCTATGACCTCTTATACGTAGGACATTGTTCGTTTTTTTGTAATTCCGTAGAATTATGCCTATTTTTATTCACCTACAGAACGCTTTTTTGTACGGTAAAGATGTGCAAAAGTACACAGTACTTTTTAAAAATTAGAGATTTTTCGCTAAAAATGAAAAGAAAGTGGGGATTTTTAAATATATGATAATTTAAAACCTATGGAAGATAGCGCATTATGCTTTTTACAAAATTGTCTCATAATTAAGTCCTTTTTTATATTGGAAATTTTGCTCTGAAGAGCAATGGGAATTATCCGTCCAAGCGAAAGTAACTTTTGGAAATATTTGATAAAAACTGGTTTGGCAATTGATCTGTTCTTGAATTTTTGATATGTCAAGGGGGACACCTCAACGAAACCTTCTCTTCAAAAACATTGCGAGTAGGATTTTTCGGGGAACCAGAATATTGGTTTCCTGAACTACTATTCAGCGTTAGACATTCCTCTTCAAATTAGGAATGTGAGGGTGGAAAGATAAAGCCCTATTCCTAGAAATTAGTCAAAGGTGTATCAGGACCAAAGCCACTACTGCCGCAGTACTAAGAGCCTGCTTTAACTTTTTCTGCAGGTTTGATCCTGCTCCTCCAGTTTAACTAATAACGACTCATGAAATAGTCTTTTTAAAGAATGCCGTGCAGCTATCCAGAAAAACCGCAGATCAGCAACAGAGGCTTTATCGGATGGTAGTGTGTGTTCCCAGATTACCATGCTTATTTTCAAGGAATCTGTATTATCATCAGAGAATAACAGACATTCCTAACGTTTTTCAGACTAAATGGAGTTACGAATTAAACTTTTTTTAATAACATTTTTTGCCAAATGTTAGGAGTCAAACTTTGCAATGAATCTGTATTATCATCAGAGAATAACAAAAATTTTTAACGTCTTTTCAGGTCCTATCTAGTCTGAAAAGACGTTAAAAATTTCTGTTATTCTCTGATCATAATTAAAATTCCTTGAAAAATTTGACTTCTACCACCTGGAAAAATAATGCGTGTATTTCTGAAAAAGGATTCTTCCTTTTGATGTCTCTAGTAGGTTAAGGGAAATGCACCCAAACGGCTATCAGAACTTTGGTGGTTCGATTCCCAGCGGAGCAAAGGAGAAGATATTTTTTTAGAAAAAAAGTTAATCACAAAAATGCTTAATTCGCAACACCATCTAGTATGGAAAGACGTTAATAATTTCTGTAATTCTCTTATGATAATATAGATTCCTTGAAAAATGTCACTTCTAACACGTAAAAAAATAATGCATGTATTTCTGAAAAAGGATTTTTCTGTCAATATCTCTGCTAACCTTAGAGAAAGGCACCCAACCGGCATTTGGAAGTTCTGTGGTTTAATTAACATGTACTCTGCAGAGGAGCAAAAAATAAGATCTTGTTTAAAAAAAATTTAATTAAAAAAACGCTTATTTTTGGTTTTCTCATTCTGCAAAAATTTCCTGTTAGTTTTTTCTCATGCCTTCTGTCTATTGCTTAAATCAGCGTAAACCAGCATTATAAACAAATAGTTCATTTACATATGAAAAGCACTTTCGGGATGTAAAAATTCTTAATTAAGCTTATGGGATACAGCAAAAATAGAATTTAGAATGAAAAAACTTATTTCTTCGACTTCTTGCAGAGTATTCCAATTCAGTCCAATTCCGAAAGATTATTTTGTACAATACTGAAAAAATAGTCTTGAAAAAGTCGAAGAAATAAGTTTTTTCCTTAGAAATTCAAATTTATTTACAAATTGGAATTGTAGTTCAGATTAAAAAAAATTTAACGTCATTTTTTGGAAGTTGAACTCCGAGAACTGATATACTTCGCGTTTACAAGAAAGTTATAAACATAGTGGTGAGCTGATCAAGAAATAAAATGCAAATCTGATAAGTAGGTAGAAATTAAATGTAAGTAGCGGTCAAGTTGATGATGTTTTGATACTTTAATTTTGTTTAATGTGAATATTGTCAAATAAAGAGGAATTAAGTGAGCAGTTGGCGCATCAAAATTAAAAACGACTACCAACACGTGCACAAATGTTTGAAGCCAAGCAAGACGTAGCATATCGCTATTGTAAATATACTTCTTCAAACATTGACTAGTGATAACAAATATTATTTTCATTTACGCAATCTTTGGTTATTCCCGATCACTAAGCTAGAACATTTAAAATACAAATAATTTCATCATTTTTATTATATATATTTTCAGGCGATAAAAAGGAAAGTTTTTGATATAAATATGCATTGCATCGATCCGAGGAGAAGTTTCTCAACCAAGAGGAATGTCAGAATACATTTTTTTCTAGTAGCAGATATCAGTTTTCAGGTATTGAAATAAGGTATCAGGATTAAAATTTAAAAAACTGTTAAAATTTACTTATTAGGTGTAGAGTTGCTGAATCATCCGTTAAGCTTCATGCAATCACTTTCCCATAAAGGAATGAGCATATATTCACATTTAAACCCTAATGGCATACTAAGAGAAAAAAAGAAATAAAAAAATAACATTATGAAAAAATTTTTCTTCAGGGTGTGCATCACTTCTTTTTAGTTATTGAGCAAATAATCTCATTTTCGAAAATTTTTGGGTGAAGGCCTTATGATATGCTACCTTTCAGGTTTCTCAACGCCACCTTCCTATTGTTTTTGTAAATATTGCAAATGTTACACAATCGCGTTCTTTTATTGAATTTTTGTACTTTACGCGTTGAAAATTTGTCCAACCTCCTGTTTTTATTTATTGCTATACGCTAAGAATGTGTTATTATTTTAGAAAAGGTATTATAAAAATTTCTCACTGAGAACTAAACCTAGTAAAAAATTAAAAAAGAAAATTAAACTCAGCAAGTGATTCATAACGTGTTATTATATTCATAAAATTTGATTAGCGGTTGGTATAGTTTTTCAATTTAATTATAATTCTCTAATTTTTGTATCATTTCTTGTACAACTTTTTTCAGAATTTTTAAGCGTTGCTCTGAAATGATATGAGAAAGTATCTTTTCCAAAGATTATAGATTACATCTTTGGCCAGGGTAATTGCGATTACTGTAAGCTGTTTCAGAATGTCTGGATATACATTATATAAATTATATGGAAAAATGCAGAGTTATCCAATGCTTGGTGTTAACTTTAAGCGATTTTCGCAGAACTTGCTCTAAAATCCAAATATTATAAAGTTATTCTACATTTTATGAATGTGGTTTAATTATAAATAAGAGAAATTTCATTAAATTTAAGCCTTTATTAAATTTAAGAATATTACATATTTCTCATACCACCTAAAGAAATTATTTTTGTAACAATAACAATTTTTAATTCAATAAACATGTAAGTAATATTTTAATTTTATATTAATATTAATTCACACTTATTAACATAATATTTTGCAAATACATGGTTCTAGATCTGACAATATCCAGGCAGCGTAAAATTAAAACCTCGAATCAAAAAACCGGTTACAAATTTCTGGCATCTGGAATAATGGGGTAAAAGAGCACTCCAATTCAGGCCAACAAAAAACATTGGAAAATTTAGAGGATTGAAAGAAGACTTCTTTAGTTCAATTTGAGCCTCCAAAAACTTGACGAAAAAGCCTAGGCGCGCGGGTATATATGTTTACTGTCATTTGATTATAATTTGTATCAAATATATTCCAAACGTCGTCGCGGGTGAAAAAATAAACTCCATAGATGTCACCATGGGAGTTTACTGCTACAGGGACTTCTGAGTTTCGCGGAACGGGCACATAAAGGGGAGGATTGCAATGTGTAACTTTGTACAAAAGATGAGGCTCTTCAGAAAAAGAGAAGAGTATTCGATATAATGGAGGCGGCGGTGGTCCGCCAGGAGCTCTTGGAACTCTGACATGAGGTCCTAGTTCAATAAAATTATATGTGGTGCCACTAGGCTGACCACCAGTCTCCCCACGAGCAGTCTCCTCATCACGTGGACGACGTGGTTCTCGAGGAGGAAAATTGTTCCGGAACTGCGAACTGAGTTCTGTAAAAGGAAACAGAAATCGATCAATTTGAACACCTAAAATATATTTTAGTACGAACTAATAAATAGAGACATACAATCTTCTAAGTAAGTATGTAATAAAATGATTGTTATTACGAACTAAAAAATATAGGCTACGAAATTACAAATAAAGTATTCAAATTATGTTAAATTATTACAAACACTTTATATAAGAAATATTTAACTGTATATCACATTGTTCTTGAAAAAATGTACTTTGTCTCAAACTCGTTGTGCTATTCGACAATATTCATTTTGACTTTGAACTTCCAGATCCAATGAGGGCACATCAACTTATTTTGGAAAAAAGATGCTCAGTGAAATTCTACACTTAGGTATAGTCTTAAAAAACTGAAATTCGAAAATGTTTTTGAAAGCTTGCAGGGGCCTTCCCACTCCCAGCGAAATAAGTTTATGTGCCATTATTTTATCCGGCAACTCGTTTGTTTTCGAAAACCTGATCCATTGCCACGCCGCGTTAATTTAACTTCTGGAAACTGCTTTCATGTTACGTATCTATTAACAAAGAATTATGAATTTTCTGCACTATCAATTTTGTACATCGAAATTTCAAAAAAAAAAAAAATTTACTTTAGCATAAAATTTTTCTAAATGTTTCTAAAAATTATTGATAGAAGAGAATATGTAAATCGTAAATTATTGCTTAATATTGGAAAATAATCCTTTTCTTAATATTTCTCAACATTCTTTTGTACCACACTATAATTTCTAAACTTTTTTGCATTTTCAAACTGACAAGAAAAGGTAAACTATGGGAACAATTTATTTTGAAGAATTCGAAAAAAAATTTAGAAGCCTTTGAATAATTTAAAAGATTTTTAGATTAAATTTTATTTAAGATTTCTGGGAAAATTTGAAATTGTTTAGGTTTAATTTTGGAAAAATATTTTTAAGTTTTAAATATTTTAAAATGTGTTGAAAAAGGCTGTGGAAGATTTAAGATAATTGTTCGAAATTTTCAGGATTTAAAAAAAAATTGAAGTCCATTTTGCAGGGCATCAAGAAAATAAAAAAAATTTCTGAAAATTTACTGGAAAATTTTAAAATTAATTTTTCATAATGAATGTAGAAAACAATTTGAGAAAGTATGAGAGATACCTAGGCGTTTTAAATCCATTTACAAATTATAAAGAATTTAAAGATATTTGAGAGATTCTGCAAGATTTTAAGAAAATAAAAAAATGCTTTAGTTTCATAAGACAAACTAAAATGATTTTTCATTTTGAAAAATTAATATTAAGAGTATAGTTTAAAACATTTCAACAGATTTAAAAAGATTTCTGAAATTTACTTTAAATTAAAAACAAAATTTCACAGATTCTCAAAGGTGAAATGTTCAATTTTGTAAATTTGTTTGATTATTTGGTTGATTTGAAATTTGGTTGATTATTTCAGTTGTGCGGCACCGATTTAGGTGAACTTGATATATTTTGTAGAGAATCAAAAACTAAACCACACTTATTTGCTTTATCGGTGGATAAACACTTTTAGGGGATGAAACATCTTCTCTAATTTAGGGGTAAGAAGTGACTCTTGGATTGATTTACAGAGAATGAAATAATACTCTTAAACGAAACCTATCTGGAAAATGTTTTCACCATGAATGATGAAAAATACTATTTTTTCCATTCCATTTCAAAATTCCATGGCGATAAACAACTACCAAAAAGAATTAAAGTAAAACCGAAATTTGTAAAACAAGGCTAAATGTGAGCAGAAAGATCCGAAAAAATCCGAAAAAGATCCTCAAGGGAAAGTTGAGACGAGGGTTACTCCAAATCTGATGGGTACCACTGTATCGAAACTGGTCAAGCTTTTATGTGTTTTGATTGACATAAGTTAACGCTATTTTAAATTACAATTTCATTTTAAAGAGAAATCATTATATAATAGAGACACCACTCAAATAAGAATATTATACATAATTAAGAAGGTTAGTTATTGAGTTTAGGGAAAAATAATATTCACTTTGAAAGATATATACTTCAACATTTGAATAAACAAAATAAAAAAATAAAAATAAAACTGTTTAAACTTTTCGCGCCCTATGAAAATATCAAAGTTTTGGTACAGCGCTGGCTACTGAGGGGGGAAATGTGTCGCAACTCTCCCTAGAGGATCTCTAGTGCATATAAGTGACGTGCGATTTTAATAAAAATCTTTCTATTTTTAAGGTAGCAAAATTCAAATATGACAGAAGAATATCGAGATTAGTAATTGTGGAATTAATATAACACAATTAAATATTTGGAAAATCAACTTTTTTTGTTTTTGATAAGATATACTCATTTAGCATTTGTTTTTATACATTAGCTTTGATGGCACTATTTTAGGGTTAATTTCAGTGTTTGACAAAAATCGGCAAAAACCAATTAGACCGGATTTGCAAAGTCAGATGGTTTTTTATCAATATACCCACTCTTAAACCAAGAGTATTTGAAGAAGTTCACGTATCTCTGGTGAGATAATTTTTTATTAATTTATTCTAAAAGTAACCATGAACATCACTAGACCATACAGTCTTTCTATCACAAGTTATTATTTTCCAGAAAATGGTAGATATAGGTCGAATAAGATTAAATAAATAACTAAAATGAATAAGAAATAGAAAGACAGATCTCAAAAACTCCCAGAATTAAAATTTAAAATCGCATGTTACTTATAGGCAAATTTATGATGAAGTGAGTTAAGGGGTCGTTACCCCCACAAATTTGATTTTTCTAAAATCCCAAAAAAACACGTCAACTTATTCTTAAAATGTTATGTTACATATGCTTTCTTCAAAATTTTTCGGCGAATATTTTGTGTTGTTTTAAAAATTTTTCAACTACTTTAATTCTTATATAATTTTTGTATCTGCTTCATTACGATTAAAATGAAATTAACCTGTCCTCTCTAAAAATTATAAATTAGGATTTATCATTTCTTTTTGGGTAAACATCTCTTGTCAATTAATTTTTTTCGTGCCCTGCGTCGTTTTTCGAAATATTTATTTTTTTTTATTAATTTTTCAATGTTGTTATTTTCGAATTAAATAAAAGGTACGCATCCAATGAAAAAGTCATGTATTTTTCATATTGTAAACGTAACAGGAAATATTTGATTTTTCATGATTTTTAATGGGAGTTAGTAATTGGGATTCCGATACTTATAGGGTTGGAACCCGCGGCGAATAAAAATTTGCATAGCGTGCGATTCTAAATAGTTTAGTGATTATTTAACAGTAAACGATTTGCACTTTAACATGTGAACAAATATTGAACTATAATAGTTATAATGATACACAACATTAATTTTTTTGGCCAAAAAGGTTTATAATTTGATAAAACTGTTCTCTATAGTTTCGAGACTTCTTTGAAATAAATGGTATTTAAGCTGGAATTTTATATCTTCTACGACTATTCTACATTATCCATTTCTAGTCTTCGAATAGAGATTGAGTCACATCGTCCTTTAAATTTTATAGAACATTGCAATGAATCCCGTTTAATAGTTTAACGCAATGTAAAACCAAAACGATTTTAACTTTTACTAAACCGTGTATGGTAAAAATATTTTTGCAAATGATTTCGCTCAAAAATATTATTTTCTTCTATGTGAACCAGTTGAAAAATTACTTTTTACCCCTATATTCTAAGAGGCATTTCATCCCCTGAAGTGTTTTCCCGACAATAACAAAACATGTGTTGCTTATTTTTTGAGCCGCTACAACATGTGTCGATTTATGTTCCGAAGCGCACCTTAGTGAAAGAAAAATTTGCACAGACCCTAAATGATACTTTAGCATCATAGGGTGACATGTGTACAGAGTAGGTTTATTGCAGTCCTGCGGGACTTGAATGAACCAGCCTTGTTTGCATGGTAGAACTTTACTTCACTTGAATTGTGAATATTAAACTTAAGGTCTATTTACGACTTTTTGTTTTTTTATAATAAAGGTTAAATAATAAAACCTATCTGTGCCATGGAATATCGTAAGGGTGTGTGCGGGAAGGGGGCAAAAGAATGTTTAAACTAAATTTTCTGCATTGTTTAAATTTCTTTTTTCATTAATGATACGTCAAGGTATGTGATGTTTCACTTATTAACTATGATTGTTTACTAAAATTGTTAAATAAATTCCTTAAAATTATAAACAATATTATTGTTTAAATAATTGATTAAAAAAATTATAACTTTTAGAGATATTGCAAACATGAATCCAGAACTATCTTTACATTTTATATAAGATTTTTTTTATAATAAAGGTTAAGTGTTAATTAACAACTTAAATTTTTAAAAAACGACTTTTCTAAAAAAAGTGAAAAAACCTAGAGATATGACTCAAATGATTCTTGTGGTGTTTTTACTTTTTGGCTACGACTATTATTGCATTTTTTTTCAAGATGGAAATTTCAAATCTATATGCATAGCTAACTTCTGGTTCCTAATTTATTCTATGCTCTATTTGTTAGCCCGGTATATTTGTGTCCCAAAAGTGACTAGAATAGGGTAAATTTTATGTTCAAAGAAAAAATATAACACGTGCGCTTATTACGTTACGCTCGCTAAGTTTCGAATTTCTAAGTGTAAATCTAATCTTATAGTTAAAGATATATTATTATATTCACCGATAGAAATAAAGATGGCCACCAGAGTGACGATCAGATTAGAGAAGGTCGTCATTTTTCCCAAACAGGGAAAAAACGGATAAATGCGTATTAATTAAGAATTTATTTGAAAGTGTGACTGATGAATATTCTGGTGGTTTATTGGACTATTTATACTTTCGTAGTTATCTCGCTGATAATACTAGGCGTCAAACCTATGCTTGTGAGACATTTGTATTTCGTATATACGTGTCAAGGAGACATATTTAGTTACTCATTTTGCTGAAAATGATATCACAATGTAAATAACACACGCTCACAGCAACAAAATTCTCTGAATCTTGGATTCCAATAAGATATTCCTATATATTTTTTCTGGCTGAAGCCGAATATGCAACCCGTTTAATCCCGACACGTCAGGATTTCAACATAACCTCAAAACTACCCAATAAAACACTGAAACCGCAAAAATTATTCACCCTGCACCATTTTCACCCTCCTTGCCACAATAGTCACGGTTGAGTAGCTCTATATCCCCGAAATCCCATAACACAATAACCTTAAAACTGCGAAATCATAAGAGTTATGGAGTAAGTTCTTTCGTGGTAGTTTAACAGTTGTTTAACAAAAACCATTACCGTGCGGGGTTGCTGGACTCCCATCGGGCGCCTCCCCAGGTTGCGGATAGGGGAACGCCTTCTAGACATGGGTGATACCGGGGAAATCAAATACCCGGGGCGGACAAAAACGAGCTAGGTGAAAGAACCCCGAATGCAAACCAGTCATGAGCGGGTATGTGAAAAACAACATACCCCATGGGAGTAGAAATCTCCCTACTGATTCCAATCGGGTTCCAGCCCCGGTGTTCAGTGCCGGTTCCAAGGATTTTGAGGGGAACCAAACATGCTTTGACAGGAGCGTATGCGAGAAGTTAGGAGGTCCATTGGGCTGCATGACACAATAATAAGAAGCGAGAGCGGGAGAACACCCTGAGTCCCATGGAGGCTGGTTTCTGCAAGCAAAGACGAAAGAATCCAAAAACCAGCAACGCTTCAGCAGAGTGGATTTGTCGACTGCCATCAAGCAGGCAATCAGCGAAGGGGGTAGCGTGCGCGATCACATGTCCCGCACAGAGGTCGAGGTCTTTGATCTCGACCAAACAGCAGATGCCGAAGAGTTTGAAGCGGCCGTGCGACGCCACTTTGTAAACCAAGCTGTCGCAGATGTGAAGGTCAGCTTCACAAAAAGGCCCTTCAGAGGCAATTTGAAGGCTTTCGTGGAGCTTCAAGAGGAACTGGCTGCAAGGGTCATGCGCGGAGAACACACACACGAGATGCTACCACTGCCTAGGCTTCGGCCACATGACAGCGAAATGCGAGGGTTCAGATAGGACCAAATCATGCTGGCGATGTGGAAAAGAGTGGGAGCCTCGTTGACGAAGCCTTTTGGACGTTCAAGCTAACATCGTAGCTGGGCAGGTCCAATAAGAAGCCCAGATAGCCAGGAGAAGACGAAGTTGGCATAAAAGAAGAGGGCCGAGGCACGGCCAGAGAAACGGTACCCCCTGAAGTAATCGGAAAGTGGTTCCGGGGGAATTATGCTAAAGATAAAGGGTGGTGGTTTTCAGTTGGTCGCTGATAGCATCAACATAACGGTCAAACACTATCGAGAAGTGCAGAGGCGCGCTGCCCTGCAGGCGGACGGCAGGGCGTGAGGATGAAGCCAGAGTGTATCTGACGACGAGTTGACTCTGTCCTCATCAAAGTCGAAAAACACCCATGCTTAGTTCTGGGGAGGTATGGGGGGTTATTTTAATATGAAGAAAAATTTTAAGAACTTCACTCAAAACCTGCGTCAAATATATCAGCAGTGCTTTGTGTTTGAGATGGTCCAAGGAAACTATTTTTGGTTGCTTCAAATTATCTATTGGGCTTTCAGATCAATGTTGAACCAATAAAATGAGCATGCTGCAAAAATTGTTACTTTTTTTTACTGGCCCAGTAGGATTCAACTATGACACCAATCAGAAACAATATGTTTCAAAGAAGGAAGAAATTGGTACGCCGCGCCCATTTAATTACGAAGAATCGAATGATATTATCAAAGAACCAGGGCTAACAAAAGATGGGGCTGAATTGCTAAATTCAAGACTGAAAGAAATATGCTATCTTAAGAAACATAAGTTTTATTTTATCGGAATAGGGATGAATCATTCCGAAAATAATAAATATAAGAAGATGACTTGGTATACTGTAAGAATGTTCATGGTCTTATGAATGAATTAAAATAATATATTTACAAATCTGTGAAGCGCAAATTGTTTATAGATCTTTCAAAACAAAAAGAGTAAAGTTAGTGTTAAAGCGGTATAAAAAAGCGGTGTTATTACACAATGAAAATAAATATGCTTTGATACCTATAGCACACTTGGTAATGCTCAAGGAACAATATGCAAATACTCAAATGGTTTTGGGTAATATTAAATACGGAGAACACAAATGGCAGATTTGCGGCGACCTCAGGATCTTGACAATGATTCTAGGTCAGCAATCTGGTTGTACGGAATTCGCACTGTCTCTTTGCTTGTGGAATAGCAGGGATCACAAGAATCATTACCTGAAGGAAGATTAGCCAGCTGGAGAACGTATTGAAACTGGATCAAAAAATTTTACAAACAAACCTGCGGTTAAGCCAGTTACAATTCTACTTCCTCCTTTACACATCAAACTCGGTTTGATGATACAGTTCGTAAAAGCTCTGCATAAGGAAGGAAAATGTTTTGCTTATTTATTTTAATAATTCCCAGCTTTATGGAGCGCGAAATTAACAGAAGGAGCCTTTAATGAACCTCACATACGTAAGATACTAAGTGATGAAATGTTCATTGCCACAATGCATGTCAAGGAACGAGATGCATGTCTTCTGAGCTTTAAGAACATGGTTGAGAATTTCTTAGGAAATCACAAGAGTAACAACTACAAGGAATTGGTGTCTAAGTTGTTCAAATTTCAAACAAAAATGGGTTGCTTGATGAGTTGTAAGCTACACTTTCTTTATTCCCATCTGGAAAAGTTTCCAGAAAATCTTGAAGATTACAGTGAGGAACAAGGAGATCGCTTCCATCAAGTGATCAATAAAATGGAAAGATGTTACCAAAGTAGGTGGAATACGTATATGATGGCAGACTTCTGTTGAATGCTTAAAAGGCACAAATCTTTCGAAGACAAGAGAGCTCGAAAAAATAAATAAAATCGTTATCATGGCTTTACTGGCGTTTATACTGATAGAAGAAATTAAGAATAATAAAAGTCAAGGGGTTTTTAGATTATTGTGTAATGGGATTTCAGGGAAATAGAGTTACTTAACCATAATTATTTTGTACAAGAAAAATTCACGAAATTGTTTTTTTTTTCCAAACAAGCTTTTTTCTCGAATGAGGTAACGGCATCTTGAGGTAATGGGGTCTTATTTTTCCGAGGTAAGGGAATTATGAAGCCATGAGGTTATAGGGTTACAAGATTAAAAGAGGAGTGAAAATGGTACAGGGTGAATCATTTTTGCGGTTTTAGTGGTTTATTGGGTTTAAGAAATTTTTAATACAAATAAGTTTTTTGTTTAAATTATAAAAGGTTATATTTTCATGTTATCTGGAAGTGTGAATTTAATTTAAAGCAAACACGTATGGGCTGAGGCCAAACTGTTAGGACCATTTGCTTAAGGGTGTTGGTTCAATCTGACTTTGATTTTTTCAATAGGTACGGCACTGATTCCATATATATCCTCGAATCAATAAAATGTTGAAAAATCAAAAAATTTGTTGAGGAAATGATTATTTTCCCGGCGAATATGAATTTTGCGAAAGATAGAAACCAGCTCTTCTGGGACATTGACTTTTTGATGAGATTATCATTAATCGATATTACTTCAAAAATAATAACACGCGTGTCCCGGATTTTTCGGTCCCTTGTAAGAGCTATGAGCGTTTGTAAATCACATTAGTCAAGGATGCAAAAACTCTATCGGTTCGCGCGCGTGAACTATCATCAAGATCCGCAGGTCCAGTGGACCAGAGTCTGACTGTTGACCACGCTGCCGTGAGTTCGAATCCTTTTCTCAACTTTTTTTTCCGTATTGTATACATGTATAGTCATAATTGTTAATGCTTTCCCGGCAAATAAATTATTTTTTTGATAAATATTACTGGGAAATAAATAGCCAAGGGTGCAGAACCTGTACCGGTTCACGCGCATAGACTCTCATCAAGCTCTGTTGGTCCTGTGGAAAAGAGTCTGACTGGTCACCACGCTGTCGTGGGTTCGAATCTTTTTCTCAACTTTTGTTTTCGTATTGTAAACATGTCAAATCATCATTTTCAATGCGTAGCTGGGTGATGCAGTATTCACTGCAGCGACGGAAGAAATGAGATTCAGCAAAAGATTAGGCAGTTTTCAATTGGGAAATAAAAACAAAAAATGTGAATACAATTGCCTACAAAATATTGAAATGAACTTTTTTCAAATAACATTTGCGAACGCATAAATTTGATAAATAAAACAATTTATAATTGTATGTAAATTTGTAAATTTACCGAGTTTGAAATGATAACTGGATTGTAAATTATGAATTTGTCAATTACCCAGCAGTTTGTAACATTTTTTGTTCTAAATTGCCAAATTTATCACATCTACAATTTTGAAACGTATAGCGTGGTAAGTGCATACATTTTTTTAAATTGTCTGTTTATGAATGCCTTTTTATGCAAGTAAAATATGAGTAAAGTTACGGCACTGGCCACTACAGTATCTGTAGTTTCATTTATCAAATTTATGCATTTACATATGTTATTTGCAAAGTCCATTTAAATATTTTGTAGGAAATTGTATTCCCATTTTTTTGTTTTTCTTCCCGAATTGAAACTGCCTAATCTTTGGCTGATTCTCATTTCTTCCGTCGCAACAGTGAACACTGCATTACTCAGCTACGTGCTAATCCATGACGACTATCACCCGCAAAAATTAAAAAAAAAACGATTATACAAATAAATTATTCGAAGAGTGTCTGCATGATATTTATTTGCAAGTACTATTTTTGAAGCAAATAATTTATTCGCCAGGGTAGCATTAAAAATTATTATTTGACATGTTTGCAAAACGAAACAAAAAGTTGAGAAAAAGATTCGAACCTGCGACAGCGTGGTTACCAGTAAGACTCTTTTCCACTGGACCAACCGAGCTCGATGGGAGTTAATGCGCACGAACCGGTAGAGTTTCTGCACCCTTGGCTAATGTGATTAACAAACGCTCATAGTTATTAAAAGGGACCAAAAAATCCGGGACACGTGTCTTGTTATTTTTAAAGTAATATCGATTGATGATAGTCTCATTAAAAAGTCAATGTCCCAGAAGAGTTTTTCCCCTTTGAGAATTGTAATCATGACCCACAGCATGACAGTTCTCTCTGCTTTTTGCACCATTTCGCAACGTATTTCGCAAAATCTGGCGACACCATCTTCAAGACCTGGCCCTTTGGAAGAGCCTCTAATCTCTAGAATTCTTCTCTTATGTGAGAATTGCGAGTAAAAAAATAAATTAGCACACGATTCTAATCTTTCAAATGCTGCTGTCTGCTACCCGCTGGTTTGTATCTTTCGCAAAATTCATATTTGTAGGGAAAATAATCATTTCCTCAAAAAAATTTATTTTTCAACATTTTATTAATCCGAGGATCTCGCAAACCCCCGGATATTCGACAAGTTTTCTTTCTTTCGTTCACAAATCCTTCGGAAAAAATATATATGGAATCAGTGCCGTGCCTATTAAAAAAATTCAAAGTCGGATTGAACCAACACCCTTAATTATACAATGAAACCGTGCTGACGCATAACCATACAATATTTTAATATATGTATTATTTAGAGAGTGAATGATTTAAATTCTCCAGATAAAATTATACGAATGATACACGTGTCTTATAAACGAAGTCCTTGACAAAAAAGTAAAGTTATATTTAGAACCACAAAAGTGATAATTTTACTGCAGCGATAAGTTCTGACGAAAAAAATAGACGTAATATGTATGTATAATTTTGGAAGATATAGTACAATATTTTAGTAAATATCCTACCCCTATCAAAAACATAAACCCAATCCTTGTACATGGATCTCAGCGAGAATGGACTAACACTTTTCTAGCTGCTCGAAAGGACAGCTATGACGCCACCGAAACAAATTTGTAGATGAGATTCAAAACGACCAGACACACACACAGAACCAAACGATGAGTCAGCAAATACTGCCGATCACCCTAGAATTTGGGATGCTGAAAATAATTTATATAGAGACAAAAAGCCGAATGGACTGGACTGCTCATCCTAAGTCCGAAGATTAGGCTGCAATGAATGCTATACTAAAAGACGACCACAAGACCCTTGCATCACATTGGATTCATAATATTACATATTGTGCATTATA
>NC_046657.1:81975034-81981696 GCF_010883055.1 Belonocnema kinseyi
AAGATTTTGGTAAAGGCCAATGTGACAATTAGGTAGCGATCATGGATTAAAAACAAACACATCTCGAGGAAGTTAGATTTTTCACAGCTAGATCTTTGACTGTTATTATGGGGTTGACGTGACGGCCAGGTCGTTTATACTCTGGTCTTAAATTTAGTGGCCATCTTTAATAATATTGGTGAATATAATGAAATAGTATATCAATATAATTTTAATAACATTTATCCTAATACCCTTTGCATACTATTATACAGTTTTCATATTTTTTACTGTTTAAGAATTTAGAATGGTTCTATTTCATCCCTCAAATTAAAATGCATTGATAGCTTTGATATTGATCTATTTTTATATCAGTCTGGTGGCAAGTAATACTTACGTATGCACCAGGAGTTTCACGCAACACTTTTGACTTAAAAGGCCACAAAAGTCATCTGATTATGAATATAAGCTATATTTCTTCCAAAGCTGAAACAACAATTAATTAAACATTACTTTCGTCAATGACGTTAGATTTAAAGAAAAAATGGTTTTAAATTATATTTTAGAATCATTCAGCTCAGTCGGCATCAGTGGGCTTCTCGTTCATGCCATAACCGCCAGGGTCGTGCCTGAACATTCGGCTGCCCGTGTGCAAAATATTGTTTATAACAGTACCATCATTTAAGCCTATATTCATGCCTGCGTAACGGGTCCCCAATTCCGTTTTTCTAGCGGTATAAGCAGAAAGTACTTTCTACTCCCGAGGAACTAGAATAATGACGTCATCGAAGGAATATGGATCTTATTCACGTTAGTGTTTAAATATCGTGTCGATGACAACCATAGTTCTTTAAAGGGCAATGTCTCTAAGGAGCTTAGTATAGGGAAACAGTGGTGCCATCTCCACAGTTCTTGTTAAAACTGTTAAGACAACTTGGTATTTCGAGTGACTTTATGTTTCAGTGCCAGCTTATATAGTGTCACAATAGAGGTTAAAAATCAGGAAACGTTAAGTAATAAATGCAAAAATGTCTGATTCACAAGCAACATAAACCATTTGAAAGCCGCCAGAATTACGAGTGCTAACAGAAAATGTCACTCCTGATCTCCAGCCATCGAAATAAAAAAAATACTACGAAGACGCATATGAGAATTCGCGGAGTGGGAAAAAAGAAACAAGGCAATTACATCAGAAAATTCCCTTATTTCCTATCTGAATGATATGGCTAAAAAATGTAAGCCAAGTACAATTTGGTACCAGTATTAAATGTTAAAACGAACATGAAATCTAAAAGAGAAAATCGACATCATTGACTCCCATCATTTGTCAGATAAATTAAAAAAGTGATTCTGAAGAACATCAATGCAAGAAAGCTGCTTTTTCAAATCCATTGAAATAGAAAAGGTTCCCACCGAAGCTCTGGACGAAATTTACTTAGCAACTAAGGTTAGTCCAGAACGATAATATTGATTATTATATTAAATTTCAAAAGAAAAATAATTTGGATTGCAATATTCTGAAAACTTACTTCATTTTCATTTAAGTTACAGGTAGTTCTGATTTTAGTCCTTTTGGTAGCTTGCCGAAGTGACGAACTTGTGAATATACAATTACAACATATCGTGGAACCAGGTCAAGTGCTTTTATCACCGTTAGATACAAAAAAAGTAAACCACGATCATTCACGATTAATTCAAAACTAACTGAAATCGTAAATAAGTATCGACTCTTTTGCCCAGCGAACGCAACCATAGACTGCTTGGTTGAAATTGCTAAATCCGGAAAAATAAACAGGCTATGATTCTCGTTGTACAGCAACAAATTTACCCGCGAATGGTGGAGGAACAACGCTGGATCTTAAATTACTGGGAGGTTAGTTTTTTGACAAAGTTCGTGAGAATACGTTGAAAATTCTTAGCTAAATGAAGAAAAATCAAAAACTTGATAATGTCAATAGGAAGATCGAACGAAGCGAGTTCGTTATCAAAATCTGCTGAGAAATTTAATTCTCCAACTGCGAAACGCGTTCAAGGAAATTCAACAGAAATTTCGAATTGAAAAACAAAAAATTTCTCACAAAAGAAGGTGTGTA
Source organism: Belonocnema kinseyi (assembly GCF_010883055.1). Lineage (NCBI taxonomy): Eukaryota > Metazoa > Arthropoda > Insecta > Hymenoptera > Cynipidae > Belonocnema > Belonocnema kinseyi. Next base: position 81,977,107 of record NC_046657.1, read on the forward strand.
TTTTTAAAATTGTCAAGTGACAATAAATTATCAAAAGTAATGCGTAGTAGATTTAAAGTACTGTGTACTAGTTTTAAAGTATGTTTAACTTTGGTTTAATTTGTGCTACTATAATTAAAAATTCTATAAAAAGTTTATATGTATCGTTGATGAATATATGCTACTGCCAATAAATATGTTTCCTAATAAATAAATAAATTTTCCATTCTGGAATCGATACTCAATTCGGTTCTTTGTTTCCTAACCCAAATGATATTTATTCTTTTAAAAATTGATTAAGTCAGAGAGAAACTTTTATTCGATGTTTCGCTTTTATTATTAGAAATGAACGTTCAACGAAAAAAATTATAACAGGAAAAATTTTCATTTCCTTATTCTCTAGAATTCTACATTTTTCTTAATTTTGTTTTTTAATTTTCTATTTTTGAGATGCGCCGACAATTCGTTCGGCCCATTAAACATATGTAAAATATTTCTACGTCTAGATACTTTTCAGAGAGCGGTAGATAATGACTCAGAGCCGTAAAAAGTTATTACAACAATTTTTTTGTAAAGAATGCCCGGTTTTGATTTCCGCAAAATCTTAACCGAATCCGGTTGTCACTTCAAGGATGATTGGGTTCTACTAAAAATCACTTGTAGCACATGTCATTCATCGCTACTCCAGGTGTTATTAAAACTTCAACTTCCTCAAAAAAACTTTAGTTTCACAGAAATATTTATATTTCCCAAAATATCATCCGTTACACACATCGTTTCACGCTTTTCTGTGGGTGGAAAAAGCTCTTCATCGTTGAAATTTATCCTTTTTTAGGAATGATTGTGTCGTTCCGAAACTTACTGACGCACGCGTCTTACAACCCTCTTGGTGCAGAAACCTGAACTTGATAATAGATTTTATGCTTTCAGGATGATTAATTTTAATAAAAAGACATATTTCGGGTTTCACTCGTGTGAAAAACTACGAATTGTTTGCCGACGTTTCGTGAACATTGCAGTTCTCATCTTCAGGGCTGACCTGAAACTGAGGAATCAGGTCATGATGTTCTTAGGTATACTTTCTACGATGGCTGTGAATGGCCAGAGCGCCCCACCGTGGGGACTGGTCGAACTTGATTGGCCAATCAAGTCTTTTTTTTTTAAATCCGGGAGAACGGAAAGCCAAATCGTATTGGTATTATATCCATTGTCCCTACTGATGGTATTAGGGTGTTTTAAGTTTTCGATTGCTTCTCTATGTTTCCTTGGAAATTTTTTGTGTGTTTCTGCAATGACTGTTGTTTCATAAAATAAAATGTTATGTCCTGTTTCGATATGATGTTCAGCTAGTGTTGATTGCGTGAAATGCTTTCGCCTGACTTTACTTTCATGGTCCTTCATACGTTGGCTCACCGCTCTCCCGGTGAAACCCGAAATATCTCTTTTTATCAAAACTGAACTTCTTTGATAAAATTTAGTTTGACAGAAACGTTTGAATCTTCCATAACGTCATCTGGAGCACACGCCGTTCCATGCTACTGCAGGTGCCGAAAGTAAAACTTCCTCGATAAAATTTTATTTTGCAGGAATGATTGGATCTTCCCAAGCATCACTTGGTACACACATCTTTCCACGCTAATCTAGGTGCGGCAAGCAGAACTTCCTCGAGGTAATTTTAGTTTCATAGGAATGTTTCCATACGTCCATACATCACTTTGAACACCACATCATTCCACGCAACTGCAGGTATTGAAAAACCAACTTCCTAGAAGAACTTTGAATTCACAGGAATGTTTAGGTCTTCCTGATTGGCGCCTCTAGCAAACGTTGTTTCACGATTAACGATTAACCACAGGAGCAGAAATGAACGATTTGTCTCACAGGTAAAGTTCGGTAAGACCCAGAAATTCCTGCGAAATCAAAGTTTATCAATGCAGCTGCAATTTCATCAATTGCATTAGCAAAGAACATTTGCTCCAGATGATGCTCGAAAAGATCCAAAAAAATTTGCAAAACTAAAGTTCTTCCTGGAAGTTTCATTTTTAACACCTACTCTTTAAATCTGAATTAGTATAAAACTACTAATTGGTACTAGTTTTCTACTAATTCAAATAGTTGCGATGCATTTATTAGTATTTTGTAAAAGTCTACTAATTCAGTGAGTGAGAATAACTGACTAAATGCATTAATAACTCTATCTACTGAAGAAATTGGTTATGCTACTACTAAATCAGATGGTAAATGTATCGCTAGTAACTATTTGAAATGGTAGTTTCAAGCAAAATCAAAAAATCATTTTGCAAATAAGAGACTTTTATTGGAACACATTAAGAAATTAATGAAGTCGGACCAGTTTCAATTTGAAAAAAGTTAGTTTAATCCGTATTGAAAACATTTTATATTAATTATCAAAACTCGAACATCGCAGCAGCGTCTTGGCAGCAGCAGCGTGCTTGCGCCTGCACTATACGTAGGGTGCCATTTAGTTTCAGCGCTGTATTCAAAATAAATTGGAAGATGGTGGGTTTTTTAACAAAAAAATGCTAGTTCCACTTTTTTAATATCGCATTTTATTGCTAATATAACAATATAAACTTAAAATATAAATGACGAAAACATGACCCTTTCTTAATTAAATTTCAAACCCAGCAGAAAGTATTTAAGAATATATTCAATAAATTATGTTTACCTAAAAAGTCATTGCTACTCATAGATTTAGTAAGTTGGTATGATTAAGCTGATTAGTAGAAAAGCCTTACTAATCCATTTAGTAACATATATCTTACCATTTCAATCCGTAGTAAGTGATAAAATTACTAATTTAACAGTCAAGTTCAATGCTACTAATTGCATTAGTAAAACATCTAGCAGTTTCGAATCGGAGAGTACACTAATAGAAATGTTCGCAAAATTCCAATATATTTAAGATAATGAAGTAACTGACATTTACGAAATTAGGTAGCTGAAAACGAAATTCAGTATTTTTTATAATACGTTTAATGAATTTTTATTTAATTTCAAGGGAAATTTATGAAAATTATAAATACTTTCCTAATATTTCTAAATGGTAACAGAAATATAAGTTATTGTACGAAGAATGGCGGTTCATCATCATTACTAATAGACCCTGATATAATATTCTTGTCACTAATTTATTTGCGCCTGGTATTTAGAATTCTTTCTTTTTGCCGTTGCTCAATCCATAAGATTACTTTTTAAGTTATAAATTTTATTATTCGTATGAAAATTCGCCTTTTTAGGTTAAAAATGTAACTAATTTCGTAAAAAATTGCACCATTTTTTCAAACTCATATTTTAATGCTAAAAAATGAAACTAAAAATTTTTTGGTTGAAAATTTAACTATTGTGCAAAAATTTTTCTTTTTATTAAAATAATTCATCTATTTTACTAGAAATTGCATCCTTCTTCGACAAAAATTCAATGGTTTGATTTAGAAGTCAAAAATTTTTTTAAACAGTCCTGAATTTTGTTTGTTAAAAGTTCAATGGTTTTGTTGAAAATTCATATTTTTGTGTTGAAAATTCAAAAATTCTAATAGAAAATTTCTTTCTTATTTGAAGCTCATAATTTAATGCTTAAAAGTCAAAATAAATAATGTTTTAAAATAAAAATAAAACTGTTTTTTGATAATTTGTCTCCTTGATTTAAAAATTGATCTATTTTATTAGAAACTGCATCTTTTTAGGAAAAAATGCAACTATTTGTATAAAAGTTCTCCCTTTTTTTTATTGCAAATTAAACTCTTTCGTTGAAAAATCGTTTTTTTTTATTTAAAATTTAAGTATAATCTTTGCAGAAAATATACTTCATGTTTAAAACTCATATTTTTATGTAGAGCTTCCATCTTTATGCAATAAAAATACTACTGTTTCTTTGGTTGATGGTTGAGCTATTTTTCTAAGAACATTTTTTTGGCTGAAAATTCAAATTTTCTGGTTGAGAATTAAATTTTTTTACGAAAAATTTACATACGAATATCTACTATATGTTTTTTAGTTTTTTCTCATCCCTTTTTTCTACTGCTCTACTGTTTATTTACATATGAAAAACACTTTCGTGATGTAAAAATTCTCAATTTATCGTATGGGAAACAACAAAAGTAGAATTTAGCAGGAAAATCCTTATTTCTTCGACTTCTTGCAGACTATTCCAATTCAGTGCAATTGCGAAAGATTGTTTTTTATATTACTGAATATATAGTCTAGAAGAAGACAAAGAAATGAGGTTGTTCCTTACAAATTCAAATTTATTTACAAAATGGATCGAACAATAAAATGCAAATCTGAAGAGTAGATAGAAATTGAATTTAAGTAGCAGCCAAGTTGATGATATTTTTAAATGAAAATTTTTTTATGCAAATATTGTCAAATATAGAGGAATTATGTGAGCAGCTGGCGCTTCAAAATTGAAAACAACTACCAAAACGTGCAAAGATGTTTGAAGCCAAGCAAGACGTAGTGTATCGCTATTGTAAATCTACTTCTGCAAACATTGAGTAGTGTTAACAAATATTATTTTTAGTTACGCAATCTTAGGTTGTTCCCCATCACTAGAGCAGAACATAAAAGGAGAGAAATGATTTTATAATT
>NC_046657.1:81981796-82003319 GCF_010883055.1 Belonocnema kinseyi
AAAAGAAAAAATTTTGATACAGAAACGCTTTGCATCGATTTGAAGAGAATTTTCTTATTTAATAAATTATCGTAAAGCTTAAAAGGTTTATGGAAGAAAATATAATTTATTTTTAAGTTGTATGTGTATTATTCAGGGCGCATAGGTGCATAAAACAATTTTAACCAAGAAAGATGTCAGAATACATTTTTTATGTAGTAGCAGATATCACGTTTCAGGTATGAAAATCAGGTATCAAGTTTCAAATTTAAAAAAACTGTTCAAATTTACTTTTTAGGTGTAGCGTTACTGAATCATCTATTTAGCTTGATGTAAGTTCACAGTACCCTGGAGACATAAGCATAGATTTACATTTAGACACTTTTGGTATACTAACGAAAAAAACAAAATTAAAAAATAATATTATGAAAAAAATCTTTCGTCAGGTTGCGCATCACATTTTTTTAAGTTATTGAGCCAATAGTCTCGTTTTCAAAAATTTGTTGGTAAACTCTTTATGATATGCTACCTTTTAGATTTTACAATTCTATAATATTATAACAAAAATGATTAAAATCTCTCACTGACATCTAAACCTAGGAAAAAATGAAAAAAGAGAATCAACCTCGGCAAAAGATTCATAGCGCGTAATCAGATTCACAAAATTTGATTAGCGTTTGGTATAATTAAAAAATTTTTAATTCAATTATAATTTTATAATTCTTGGTATAATTTTTTGTATAATTATTTTTCGGAATTTTGAAGTGTTGTTCTGAAATGCTATGATAAAGTATCTTGTCCAAAGATTATAGATATCTTTTGTCCACGGTGCTTGCGATTACTGTAAGCTATTTTGAGATGTCTGGATATACATTATATAGATTATATGGAAAAATGCAGAGTTATGCAATGCTTGGCGTTAGCTTAATGCAATTCTCGCAGAACTTTCTCTAAAATTTAAAAATTATGAAGTTATTCTACATTTTATGGATGTGGTTCAATTAGAAATAAGAGAAATTTAATTAAATTGGAACCTTTATTAAATTTCAGAATATAACATATTTCCCATACCACCTCAAAAAATACTTTTTGTAACAATAGCAATTTTTAATTAAATAAACATGTAAATAATATTTTAATTTTATATTAATATTAATTCGCAGTTATTAACATAATATTTTCCAAATACATGGTTCTAGATCTGGCAATATCCAAACAGAGTACAATTGAAAGCTCGAATCAAAAAACCGATTACAAATTTCTGTCACGTAGAATGATGTGGTATAAGATCACTTCAATTTGAGTGCCAGAAATCTATAACCGGGACTTTGATCTAAACTAAATAATATACTAAAGAAAAGTATATTCCAGCTAACAAAAAAACATTAATTTTTGCTAGAAGGTTCCACAAACATGGTAAAAAATAATCCCTGTAAACATCCAACTTTGGAGAGTCAATAGAGAATCTAATGAGAATTAATTTCCATAAAATTCGTTCACAAGTTCTCAAAAACGTAACACTGGAATAATCTGCACGTTTTAAAGACTTTAATAAAACTTGAATTATAATTCATGTTAAATCCCCTTAAAGTCTCTAAGGTTGAAAAATTGAGAGGATTGAAAGAAGACCTCTATATTTTAATTCGAGCCACCAAAAACTTGATGAAAAAGCCTCGGCGCGCGGGTATATCTGTTTACTGTCATTTGATTAAAATTTGTATCAAATATATTCCAAACGTTGTCGCGACTGTAAAAATAAACGCCATAGATATCACCATGGGAGTTTACTGCTACAGGCACAATGGAGTTTCGCGGAACGGACAAATAAAGGGGAGGATTGCTAGTTGTAACTTTGTACAAAAGATGAGGCTCTTCAGAAAAAGTGAAGGCTGTTCGATATAATGGAGGCGGCGGTGGTCCGCCAGGAGCTCTTGGAACTCTGACATGAGGTCCTAGTTCAATAAAATTATATGTGGTGCCACTAGGCTGGCCACCAGTGTCCCCACGAGCAGTCTCCTCATCACGTGGACGACGTGGTTCTCGAGGACGAAAATTGGTCCGGAACTGCGAACTGAGTTCTGTAAATGGAAACAGAAATCGATCAATTTGAACACCTAAAATATATTTTAGTACGAACTAATAAATAGAGACATACAATCTTCTGAGTAAGTATGTAATAAAATGATTGTTATTACGAACTAAAAAATGCAGGCTACGAAATTACAAATAAAGTATTCAAATTATGTTAAATTATTACAAACACTTTATTTAAAGAATATTCAACTGTATATCACATTGTTACAGCAAAAAATGTACTTTGTTTGAAACTTGTTGTGCTAGTCGACAATATTCATTTTGACATTTGACTTGTCGGATGAAATAAGGGCATATAATTTTATTTCGCCGAGAGTGGCAAGGCCACTGGAAGATTTTAAAAACCTTTTCAAAGATTATATTTTAAAGACGATACCTAGATGTGGAATTTCAGAGCGTAACTTTTTTGCCCTAGGCAAAAAGTTGCAGCTTTTTTAGTTTTCTAATTAAAGCCAAAAAACTGGCTTTCTTTAAGAGATAAATTTTAATTCGCATTTTACTTCAAATCGTGCTCAGTCACTCAGGTTTTAGGATTTTTAAATACATTTTTCAACGAATATAGTTTGAAATGTCTTTCGACTGGTAGAGCAAAAGTTATTTAAAAAATAATTTTAAAAAAAAATTGTAAATTTTTTTCTGATGTGTGTTCAATGGGAAATGTCTGCATTGACCTGTAACTTACATCTGGCGCAGCACTGAGTCAGTGGTCTTGCCAACGTCCAGCCAAATCTTAGCGGAACAGCGCTGGCTCAGTACTGTGTGAATTTGCCATGCCAACTTCTGGCCAAAACTTGGCGAACGAGTACTGGAGCAGCACGATTGTCGTAGGGCATTTTTCGCAAACAGTTGGAAAGCTTATGAAATTCCACTTCGAAGGTGCCTAATAGATATTTTTTTGACGTGTTGAAGAGAAGACTGAACGTGAGAAATCTTTTTTTAAATTTAAGATTTTCTCAAATATTGTACCTCGACTTCAACTTTTAACATGACCCAGGAAAATTGTTGCAAAAATCTAAAAATTATATGAGATAGAGCCTAAAATATTATCTTCAACTTTAGCCCAAAAAACGTTTAAAAAATCTTCATTGGTCTCCGTGATGCGATAAAAAATTCTCAATCGTATCTGAGTTGAGTTTTTTTTATTCACACGTAAAATGAAGCTAATCTATCCTTTTAGCGATATTATAGTTCACACATCTTATGCAGGCCTCTTCTTGTGATAAACTTAAACAAGCGTCGGCTTAACTCTGTATAATCTTCATGTCTAGTACCGCGCTAGTACTGGCTGCCAGTACTGCCCGCCAGCACTGGTGGAGTACTGAAAGCCAGTAACGAACATAGTTATCATCCCAAGGTCATGTCAGCACTGCGTCAGTACTGGCGGTCAGTATTTCGCCGACGCTGACAGTTCTGGTGCAGTACTGCGCCAGTAGTCAATTTCCCATTAGGTGGCGCTAATCGGACTTCTTTATCTTTCAGCGTTTTGTTTATCGAACGAGTTTGGTGCAACAAAAAACTTCCAGCGAAAAAGTTGTTAACAACAGTACAAAGAAGTTTTCTGAAAAATGTTAGCCCAATCGAATTCATATTCAAGAATTTATTAACGTGATAAAAGACATGTTTCGGGTTTCACTCTTGTAAAAAACTACGAATTGTTCGCCGACGTTTCGTGAACATTGCAGTTCACTTCTTCAGGGCTGATTTGAAACTGAGGTATCAGGTCATGCTGTTCTTAGACTTTCACTATATCCCGCGCATGATTCATCTAGCCGCTATCAAATTGAGACGTTGATAATGTCTTAAATATCAATTCGATTGGGCTAAAATTTTACAGAAGACTTCTTTGTACTTTTGTTTATAACTTTCCCACTGGAAGTTTTTTGGTGCTTAAAATTCGCTAGATAAAAGAAGCGCTGGAAGTTATAGAAGTCCGATAAGCGCCACGCATAAAAAAAATTAACAACAATTCTTAAAAATACATTTTTGATTTCCTTTTACTATATTAGTCGACAAATATTTCGGGTTATATTCTCCAAAAATGTTATTAAAAAATTCGAAGAACTGACTTACTGAGCACGAGTTGAACTAAAACGAATTAAAATTGATTGGTTAAAAAAGCCAGTTTTTTGTCATTAATTAGAAAACTAAAAAAGCTACAACTTTTTGTCTATTAAAAACAGGTGCGCATTGAAATTCTACATTCAGATATAGTCTTTCAAAAATAGAATTCAAACATGTTTTTGTAAGCTTGCCGGGGCCTCCGCAGTCCCGGCGAAATAATTTTCTGTGCCCTTATTCGATCCGGCAGCTCATTTTTTGTCGAAAACCTGATTCGTAGCGACACTGCATCAATATAAATTTGAGTGACTGTTTTTATGCCACGTATCTATTAACAAAGAATTATAAATTTTCTGCACTATCAATTTTGTACATCAAAATTTCCAAATAAATCATTTTTCTTTATCATTAAATTTATTTATAAATGTTTCTAAACATTATTGATAGAAGAGAATATGTAAATCGCAAATGATTGCTTAATATTGGGTAATATTTCTGTTCTTCACATTTCTTAATATTCTGTTGTACCACATTATAATTTCTAAACCTTTTTATATTTTTAAAGTGATTAGAAAAGTTAAACAACGATTACAAATTTTAAAGACTCTTAAAATATTTTTGGGATTCTGTAAGGTTTCAAGAAAATAAAAAAATTATTTAGTTTCATAAGACAAATTAAAATGATTTTCTGCTTTGAGATATTAATATTAAAAGTATATTTAAAAACATTTTGACAGATTTTAAAAGATTTCTAAAATTTTCTTTAAATTAAAAACAAAATTTCACGAAAAGTTTGAATAATTTAAAAATATTAGAAGATTTAAAAAATTTGAAAGGTAAGAAATCCGTGAGATTTAAATTCACAAAGCTGAAATAGTCAATTTGTTTTATATATTATTGTTCTGTGAAAAATATCAAATAACGTATTATTGTATCGGCGGAAAACACTTTAAGGGGATGAAACAACCCCTCGAATTCAGGAATAAAAAGTGACTGATTGATTTACAAAGAATAAAATAATATTTTTGAATGAAACCAATTAAAAGAATATTTTCATCATGAATGATGAAAAATACTATTTTGTCCATACCATTGCAATATTCCATAGGTGTTAACAGCCACCAAAAAGAATAAAAGTAACTCAAAAACTTGTAAAGCAAGGCAAAATATGAGTAGAAAATTAAAAAAAAATCTGTATAACATAAAAATTGTTAAAGTAAGGTAACTACCGTTTTGATTGGCATGAGTTGGCGCTATTTTATATCACAATTTCATTTTTAAGAGAAATTAATATATAATAGAGCCAACCCTCAAACAAGAACGTTATAAATAATTAAGAGGGTTAGTTAAAAAGTTTTGAGAAAAAAATATGCACTTTGAATGATATATACTTCAAAATTTTAATAACCATAAGAAAATAATAATAAATAAAACTGTTTAAACTTATCGCGCCCTATGAAAATATCGAAGTTCCGGTACAGTGCCGAATACTGGAGGGGGAAACGTGTCTGAACTTTCCCTAGAGGATCTCTAGTGTGTATAAGTGACGTGCGATTTTAACAAACATTTTTATATTTTTAGAGTCGCAAAATTCAAATATGACAAAAGAATATCGAGATTAGCAATAGTGGAATCAATGAAACCAAATTACATCTTTGGAAAATCAACTATTTGGTCATTTTAATGAGATATACTCATTTTGAATATGTTTTTATACATTAGCTTTGACAGCACATTAAGATTATTATTTTTACACAATTTCAGGGTTAATTGCAGTGTACATTTTTCTGTCAATTAGTTTTGGAATTTTTAACAGTAAGAATAATAAAACAAAAAGTGTCGAATAACAGCGACGTTGATGCGGCCTTAAGTTTCACAATCTGTTTGACAAGAATCGGAAAAAAGGAATTAGACCAGATATTCAAATTCAGATAATCTTTCATCAATACACCATGCCCATCACTAGAGGGTACAGTATTTCTATCACAAATAATTATTTTCCAGAAAAAGGTAGATAGGTCGAATAAAAATAAATAAATAACTAAAACGAATAAGGAATAGAAAGATAGGTGTATAGTATAACATATAGTGTGAAAATAATAAGTTTTCTGTCCAACCAATTTAGATTTGGGTTCAGCGATCTCGAATACTCCCCGGATTAACATTTTTATTAAAATAACATGCAACTTATCTGCACATTTATAATAAATTGAGTAGAATTTAAAAGCAAGTTATAAATTCGTTTTCTTTTAGTCCCTAAAAATACGTAAAATTATCCCTACAATGTTATGTAACATCGATTTTTTCCGGATATTTCCACTCATATTTTGTTTAAAATTACAAAATTTTATATTACTTTAATTCTTTTTGGGAATAGTTTACCCCCATGGAATTTTACAAGCAACTGGAAAAAAGGGTATTTTTTATCATGTACATCGAAAAAAGTTCATTAATGTTTCCTGAATTATTTCTATAGTCGGGGATAAGAGCGCACCTTAAACAAATTTGAGCCATTGTGTATAACTTTCACGCTTGAATGTAAAAAAAAATTGAAATAAGTTTGCTAGAGTTCTGTCAACTTTATATTCAACAGCGATTTTAAAATTTGAATAAAATGTGTAGAGAAAATGATGAAGAAATTTTGATAAATCTCATAGATATTTGGTTTTAACGGTGAAACCGTTATATTTAATTCATATTATTACAATTCATAATATGATTTGGTATTAAAGAAAAGTATTCTCATTTTCCTGTTTTTATAATTAAAAAAAAGTGCTGATCCTATTAAAAAAGAATTAGAAATTAGAAATTTGTATATCCTTTTAGGTGAAAAACTCTTATCAATTATTTTTTTTTTCTTGTGTCCTTTTCCGGAAAATTGAATTTTTCATTTTATTTTCAATGTTGCTAGTTACGAATAAAATAAAAAGTACGCGTACAATTAAAAAGTTACGAATTTTTCATATTGTAAACGCAAAATAAAGTATTTGACTCTTCATTATTTTTTATGCGGTCAAAATTTAAGTTTTCGATTTTTCAAAACAATGAAAAAGTTGTTATAATAATCTGGTTAGGCATTCAAAAACAAACTCAAATAGAAAAATAGTTTGTCTTATTTATTGCTAAAAACAACTTCACAGAGAATTCTTGAATCCTGAAAATAGTGGTCTTGTAAATTTTCAAAACGTGCTCACTTTTTGAGCTTTTATCCAGAATATATGACTAACAAATTTAACCTTCAGTTTAGGATACTATTCGAGTATAACAAAGGCCAATATAATCTGTCAATTCTTTCGAAATTTATCGTTCTGACAAACTAAAAATCTACAGGTACACAGAAAAACAAACAGACGGTTGAATCTCGCACTTCGTCTTAGTAATAGGTTACCTCGCGCTTCGGGCTCGGATATTTATTCTTTGCATTTGGAATGCTTGAAAAAAACTTTATCAAAAAGATCTCTTTTAGATGGCAGTATTCATATGAGTCTTCATATTCTGAATTGCCTACTTAATTAAGTATAGTCAAAGATTAAGTTTCTCAAAGCTCTGTAGACTTTGAGGTACACATTCTCATCGTGACACTCGCGCTGCGCGCTCTATTTCCGACAGACATTTGTAAACAGGTTTTGTTGGATTTTTTTTTCGTAACTTTTGTCGTTTTTCCACACATTTTTATTTTTTTATTTTTTTCACCCTTATTTTTCAATAATAAAACAAAAAGTACGCGTCGTATCAAGAAGTGATTCTTAACGAAATTGTAGATCTTTTTTGGGATAAACATTTTTGTTTATTTATCTTTTTTCGTATCCTACATCGTTTGTCCACAAAATGGAATTTTTTATTTTCCATTATTTTTCGTACAATCAAAATTTGAATTTTCGATTTTTGGAGAAAATTCAAAAATTGGTTATGATAATCTTATAGGGCTTTCAAAAAGAAATGTTTTTCCTTTCTTGACTTTTTTTCATATCGTGCGTTTTTCGGCTTCAAATTTTGATTTTCGTTTGATTAAAAAATTTTGAAAACGCTATAATTCTGAGAATTTTCTTTTTATCGAAAAAAGTCATAAGAATAAATTGTTTGTTCTTTTTAATACTATAAATATCCGTACATAGAATTTTCAAATTCAGAAAAAAGTGGTCTCAGAAATTTTCAAAATGCGCTTAGTTTTTGAATTTTTATTGAAAATGGCTGGTTCACGAACTCGTCCTTTCTTTAAAGACCTAAAAAAGTGTGCCAAAGATGAATTTGATTCGTTCATTTTATCGAAGAGATAAATGTTCAATAAGAAAGTTATAATTTTTAATCAAGAGAAATGAATTCCAAATCAAGTAGCTGAATTTGAAGCCCAAAGTTTTAGCTGAAAAAGACAAGTTTACAATAAAAAAATACAAATTTTCGACAAAAATAGACATTTTAAGAAGTTTAGTTCAACAAAAAAAGGACGCATTTTTATTAAAAAACGCGAATCTCCAACAAAACATATTAATTTTATTTAGAAAAATTGAATTATTAAGTTACAAATGAACAGTGTTCACGGAATAAATCGATTTTCAACCCAATTGTTGAATTTTGATGCCAAAAAGACGATTCAATTAATTTAAAAATATAAAGGATGTTTTTGAATTTCATAAAGTCTGCTAAATCTTTTAAAATCTTCCCTATATTTTGGAGGTCCTTTAAAATCTAATAAATTTCTAAAATATGTATTGATTTCTTTAAAATCTTTTCGAACATCTTTAAATATTTTTGAATTTACCACAATATTCAGATTTTGAATAAAATGGCGCTAAAGACGAAAAAAGTCTCAGAAAGAAATTATAGCGTTTGAAAAGTCTCACCAAATGTCTTTCAACTATTTTCCAATAGAAGTTGTAATTTTGTTTTAATTTATCGTAAGCAACATGCAGAAATTCGAAAGTAGGATATTTTACTTTACACATAAAAAAAGAGTATGAAAATTAAAATACTATTCTATTCGCACGCGTGCAGCGCGCAATGGGAATATGCCCGCAAATTGGGCATATTTTTTTGTTTGCTATAGTTTCAGGTCTTTTTTAAAATAAATGGTATTTTACCTGGAATCTTAGATTTTCTATGACTATTCTACATTATCCATGTCCTGACTTTGAATATAGATTAAGTTACATCGGCCTTTAAATGTGATAGAACTTTGCAATAAATGCCATTGTATAATTTAAAGCAATGTAAAACCAAGACGATTTTAACTTTTATTAAACGGTGTATGGTGAAAACATTTTTGCAATTTGTTTTCGCTCAAAAACATTATTTTCTTCTATGTAAAGTAATTAAAAAAAACTTTTTATCCCTATATTCAAGATGGTATTTCATACCCTAAAGTGTTTTACCGACGATAAAAAAAATATGTGTGACTTTGTTTTAGAGCTTCTAAAACATATATCGTCTTGCCCAAAATCGAAGACGGACACATAAGATATCTTCCTAAATGCATCTTGGTAAAAGAAAATTTTTCACATGCCTATTCCCATTGTCTGAGACGATATGTGTACTCATACTAAAGGACTTAAATGATACTTTAGAATCAACGGTGACATGTATATAGCCTAGGTTTTAATCGCAGTGCTACGGCTCGTAATTGTATACCTACAACATCATCGCAGGAGGTTTCAACCATCGTATTAAATTACTTGAATTAACTTATAACATTCTAATCTCCTCAGTCACTTGACTTAGTCCGTGGCTATGATGTATAATCGGGTTTACCCGAGTAAAAATTCAATAAAAACACATAATAATAATAATAGTTAAAGCCATTAGTTGATGTTGAAATACTCATATCTCGGGAACCCATAACTATTTTTTAGGGTCTATCGGATTTAATTAAATATAGGGCTTCAAACACTGTGTGACACAATTTTTAGGTTTCTTTCCCATAACTTTCCTAGGTTAGGCTTCGTACAATTAATCTCGTTTGAAAGTGAGCAGCGATTTTTCGTACTGCTCACATGAGCCATGCAGATCTTTTCCGAAGGTACTGTATATACTATGCTACTGTAATTACTATATTCTATGTTCTCTCTGGTGACCTAGTACTTATAACCCCAAAGTGCCCAGAATAGAGTAAATTTTATGTTCAAAGAAAAAATATAACACGTGTGCTTATAACGCAACACTCGCTAAGTTTCGAATTTCCAAGTGTAAACCTAATCTTAAAGTTAGAGATATATTATTATATTCACCTATAGAATTAAAGATGGCCACCAGGGTAACAATCAGAGTACAGACGGTCGTCATTTTTCCAAATAGAGAAGAAACGGATAAATGCGTATTAATTAAGAATTTACTTGAAAGTGTGAGTGATGAATATTCTGGTGGTTTATTGGACTATTTATACTTTTGTTGTTATCTCACTAATAACACTAGGCTTCGAACTTATGCTTGTGAGATATTTGTATTTAGAATATCCGTATCAATGGGACATATTTAATTACTCAATTTACTAAAAGTGACATCACGATGTAAATAACGGAGGCAAAAAAAAAATCTGATTCATGGATGCCAATACAGGATTCTGAAGTAAGCTAATAAAAAACAATAAACCACTGAAACCTCAAAAATTATTTACCCTGTACCATTTTCATCCTTCTCTCCTTCAGTGTCATGCGTAAGTAGCTTGTATATTCCGGAAATCTCATAACATCATAGCTTCGAAGCCCCGAAATCATAAGAGTTACTCGAGTGAAGTCATAAATCAAGGTCTACTTCATTTCTACTTTTTAAACCCCTCTCAGACGTCTCTGATACTTGAGTATGCTTTAAGTCATATCTCTTTTTTGCAATATTTATGGAATTAAATTCTTTCGTGGTAGTTTAATAGTTTTTATACAAAACACCACTACTAGTACTACTAATGCTACTACTACTGCTACCACCAGTACTACTTTTTACGACTGCAATCTTAAAAATTCGCCTATTTTTTCTGGAATTTCAAATCCTGATAACTTAAAAAACACTGGAGATAGTGACACAGCTTCTCAGAAAGATGTGTGGAATGATCCACTCTCTAATTCTCTGTGGAAACGAAACCAGCAAAGACGCGCTGCCCTGTAGGTGGACAGTAGGGCGTGAGGATGAAATCAGAGTGTATCCGATGACGAGCTGACGTTCTCCTCGTCAAAGTCGGAAAGCACCCATGCTTAGTCCTGGGTAGTATGGGGGTTATCACCCTTTGACCAGCGCGGCGGACCAACCCGCGATTGAAAGACAACCCTAACACCAGGGTTTCTGAAATATTTATAAATAATATGAAAAATAGCAAAACACGCTTGCGTTCGTCAGAAAATTTTCATGCATGTACTGCAAACAATGATAGGTACTGCTACGTGTGAGGTGATTTAAGATGAAGGCACATTTTAAGACCTTCACTCAAAACCTGCGTCAAATATTTTAGCACTGCTTTGGGTGTGAGATGACCCAAGTGCTTGTCCAAGAACAAAGACGATTATTCTTTTTGTTTCACTCATAGAGTAGGATTCGAGTCCAGTAATTTGCAAAAAAGTAGTGCATAATGTATCTGAAGCTGATATCGAGATTGATGAAGAAACTGATGAAGATGTCAATGAAGAGATAAGCGAGAGTAACGATGACATTGATCTGAATAAATATATTGTAAAGAAGGAAAAATATGGTACGCCCGCGCCGCACCCATTTAATGAAGAAGAATTGAATGATTCAATAAGAGAACCAAGGCTGACCAAAGATGTGGCTGAATTTCTAGCTTCAAGACTGAAAGAAAGAAATATGATATCCAAAGAAACAAAGGTTTCATTTGATCGAAATACGGACGCGTCATTTCGAAAATACTTTACAGAAGAAGACGACTTGGTATACTGTAACAATGTTTATGGTCTTATAAATGAATTAAAAAAGATATATGAAAATTTGTGGAGCGGAGATTGTTTATAGTTTCTTCAAAACGGAGTCTCAAAGCAGTAACATTAATAAAAATAAATATACTTGGATACCGACAGCACTCTCGATAATGCTCAAGAAATAAAATGCAAACCTACAAATGGTTTTGTGGTAGATTAAATACCGAGAACACAAATGGCAGGTTTTCGGATTTTGAGGTTATGGGGCTTTATTATTACGAGGTATGGGATTTATAAAGCCATGAGGTTGTAGGGTTACCAGATTAAGAAAAGGAGGGTAAAAATGGTACAGGGTAAATAATTTTTGCGGTTTCAGTGTTTTTTTTTTGTTTTTTTTTTGGGTTATGTCAAAATCCTAATGTGTAGGGATTAAACGAGTTGCATATTCGGTTCTAGTGAAAAAAATATATAGGAATATCATATTGGCATCCAAGACTCAGAAATTTTTTTCTTTTTGTGGGCCTGTGATAATCTCTTCGTTTTAACAGAAGACGTTTTCATATGAAAACTATTATACAAATTCTTAAAAAAATATGTGAAAAGAAACGGAATTATTTCAAATTAATTAATTATTTCAAAATTTTGATCATAATGATTTGGAACTTGTTCAAGCAATTTTTAATTGTTGAACCGTTACTTTAAACAGGAACAGCTATAAATACGTTTTTTGTTTAAATTATTAAGAATATTTGATCATTCCATAAGACATGTGATTTTATAGATAATAATAACTCATCTGAACTCATGAAATTTAAATAACTTTAAAGATATTTCCTCATATTTTATTGTTATCTGGAAGAGTAAATTTAACTTTAAGCATTCAGCGCATGGTCTGAGACCAAACTACTAAGACAGTTTGTTGAATTATACAATGAAACCGTGCTGACTTTAAACTATACAACATTTTTATTTATGTCTTACTTAGACAAGAAATGATTTAAATTCTCTAGAAAAAAGTATACGAATTATATACGTGTCTTATAAACGAAGTTCTTGACCAAAACGAAGTAAAGTTATATTTTGAATCACAAAAATGGTAATTTTACTGCAGCGATAAATTCTGACCAAAAATATTGACCCAATATGTATGCATAATTTTAGGAGAGATAGTACAATATTTTAGTAAATATACTACCCTTATCAAAAACACAAACCCAATCCTTTCACACGGATCTCAGCGAGCGTGGACTAGCACTTTTGTAACTGCTCGTAAGAACAATTAAGACGCCACCAAAATAAGTTTTTAGATGTGGTTCAAAATGACCAGATGCACAGAGCACCCGACGATGAGTCAATAAACAGTGCTGATCAACCAAGAATTCGGGGTGCTGAAAATAATTTAGAAGGAGACACAACAACGGCTGGATTGGACTGCTATAACCCTAGCATTTAGTCTTTTCATAGCGCCTTCATGAAACACATGAAAATTCTGCGGTGTCAGAATAACCCAGAAGTTAAATGCAGATCACTTCTCTAATCACTGCAAGAACAATCCGAAAACTAGAGGAGAAAGCGACAATAAGCGCAATCGCGGAAATCAGGCTAGGAACATAACCATGCAGGCTCACCCTAAGTCCTTATATCAGGCTGAAATGAATCCTATACCAAAAGACGACCACAAGACTCTTACATCGCTCATAGGATTCATTATATTATATATTATGTATTATATAGTATACATGTATTATATATCTATAGCTTGTTTATTAAGATTTTATTGAAGGTCGATGTGACAATTGGGTAGTGTTCATGTAGTAGAAAATCATTATTTGAAACAAACACATCTCAAGGAAGTTAGATTTGACACAGCTGGATCCTAATAAAAAATACGAGAGCTTATTTCGCTATTGCTTATTCCCTATATTTTACGCTCAAATGCAACAATTCTTCCAGCGCTGTTTGTTTTTTTCAGGGGGGGGGGGGATTACCTATTCAGACTGGGTGCAACAAAGGCTAGTTACGGTCCTACGCAGGACAAGATTAAGACTGCAGTATATTTATTCCAACAAAGTGTTGAATATTCATTTATTACACTGATGGCCAGATTCTTCATCAAAACGCAGTTATTAGTTTTTCGTCTAACTGAAAAATGAAGGTCATTTGTACTCTGGTCTTAACCTTGGTGATCATCTTCAATTATATTGGTAAATATAATAATATAGTATATCTATATAATTTTAATTACATTTATCCTAATACAGTTTATATAATTTTATATATTTTTTATATTTTCCACTGTTTAAGAATCCTGCATGGCTCTATTTCATACTCAAATTAAAATATATTAAAGCTTTAGAATTGATCTATTTTTATATTAGGCTAGTAGCAAGTAATACTTCTGTATGCCCCCTGGCAGACCGAAGGAACCGTAAGGAACCTTTACTAAGTACCCTTAAAGACCCCACTGACTCCTCCGCCGGTTCCTTCTTAGAAAAACTAAAAAAAACAGCAAGTTCAACTTTTAAATTGTTGAAATTTGGATTCTACGTTAAAATTTCCATTAGAAACTCGCGGAGTAATCGCAATACTTTTTTTGCAGCGTTAAAAATTTTAAAAAATGCCATAAACTTTTTCTGAAGGTGACTTCAAACGTATCCATAATAGCTCAAGTAGAATGTTGCGCACGAAGTTTAAAAATAAAATTGGATCTCACTTGCGTCGCAGCGTAGTTGTCTAAGGTTTCCACTACGGAGCGCTAGCATCCAGAAAAATTTTTAAAGTTACCGACGGAACGCTTATTAACTGCTACTAAAAAAAGATGCACGTGAAGCCGCCTTCGGCCCATGTAACTGACAGCTATTTTATTTTTTAAAGTTTTTAACGCTGCAAGGAAAAGTATTGCGATACTCCGTGAGTTTCTAATGCAAATTTTAAGGTAGAATCCGAATTTCAACAATTTAAAAGTTGATCTTGCTGCTATCTTCAGAATTTAAAAAAGGAGTCGAATGGGGATTCAGTGGGGTATTTAAGAGTACTTTGTAAAGAATCCTTTCGGTTCCTTCGGTAGTGTACTTTTTCGAAATCTGAAATAACAATTAATTAAAAATATTACTTAAGTCAATGACGTTAGATATAAAGAAGAAAACGTTCTTAAATTACATTTTAGAATCATTCAACTCCGTCTGAATCAGTGGGCTTCTCGTTACTCCCATATGCACCCAGGGTCGTGCCTGAACATCCGTTTGCCCGTGTGCAAAATATTTTTGAAAACACTCCCATGATTTCGGCCTATATTCATTCCTGCGTAGCGGGCCCACCATTGCGGTTTTCTAGTGGTATAAGCGGAAAGTACTTTCTACTCCCTAGGGACTAGCATAACGGCGTCATCGAAAGAATATGGATTTCATTTACGTTAGGGTTTAAATATCCTGTCGATGAGAACCATGTTTCTTTAAAGGACAATGTCTCTAAGGAGCTTAGAATAGGGAAACAGTAATGCAATCTCCACAGGTTTTGTTGAAACTGCTAAGATAACTTCGCATTTCGTATGATTTCGTGCAAAAATGTCTGATCCAGAAGCTCAGGAACTCAGGATATTCTGCTATCAAAATAAATAAAAATACTACGAAGACGCATATGAGAAGTTCGCGGAGTGGCAAAAAATAAATAAGGCAATTACATCAGAAAATTCCCTTATTGTCTATTTTAACGAAATAGGTAAAAAATGCAAGCCGAATAAAATTTGATACCAATATTTAATATTAAAAACAAACATCAAATCAAAAATAAAAAATCGACATAAGCGGCTCCCATCATTTGACAGCTAAATTAAAAAGTGATTACAAAGGACACCAATGCAAGAAAGCTAATTTTTCGAAGCCATTAAAATATAAAAGTTTCTCACTAAAGCTTTGGGCAAAATTTACTTAGCCACTAAGGTTAGTCAGAAAATGACAATATTGATTTAGTATATTAAATTTCAAAAGGAAAATAATTTTGATTGCCATATTCCGAAAACTTACTTAATTTTTATTTAATTTACAGAAAGCTCTGATTTTTGTCCTTTTGGGAGCTTGCCGAGGCGACGAACTTGTGACTATAAAATTACAACATATCGTGGAAGAAGGTCAAATGCTTTTAGCACCATTACTAGATACAAAAAACAATTAACGCTGATGCTTCATAGTCAATAAAGAAGTGACTGAAATCGTCAATAAGTATCGATTCTTTCACCCAAAAAACTCAACCGTAGACAGCATTTTTATGAATTATCAGAAAGGAGAATGTACGATTCAACCAATCGAAAAAAAAGATAGCTGTCATGCCGCAAGAAATGGCTGCTTACTTAAAATTGCCCCGAATCCTGAAAAATATACAGGCAATGATTATTATCATCGTACAGCAAAGACTTTATTCGCGAATGGAGGATGAACAATGTTGGATCTCAAATTACATGAAGTTTGGTTTTCTAACAAACTTCGGGAGAATACGTTGAAAATTCTTTGCTCACTCACTGCAAGTCATTTGAAATTCGAAGTTACCTAGATACTTTTTACCGGCGAAACCAAGAAAACACGATTATCGACTTAACTCATTCAAAAACTAAATATTATTAAACAATAAGCGATTTTTGACTTTTCCATTAATTCGTAGGCAGTGCTATAGTATTTTGAATACCCGAGTAAAATGCTTGGACTTGAGTTCGACTTGGTTATGTTTTGAGTTCGTTTCTAAGAAATCGATGTCTGGATGCATTTAAAACTGAGTCGAGACATAGGCCTTCGTCTTAATTTTATGGCAACGACAGTTAAAACAGCGTTTACTTGTCTCAAGACCAGCCTTGTCCTGGCTGAGATGGTCAAACCTTTTTCGGCTCATAAATGAGATTAAAATTAATAAATGAATAATTCGTAATTATTAAATTAGTTATTTTTAATTAAAAAATTCAGAATCTGTGGCTCTGAACGAGTATAACTTAAAAATTTTCTTAAAAGAAATAAAAATTGTAACTTTCTAGAAGGATCTCATAAGCCGTAAGAAATATGTAAAAACTAACAGTATTTTCGAAGGGCCTATGACAAAGCCAGCGAATGCGTTCTCGGGTTGCGGATAGAGAGTCCCAGTACAAAGGGTTTCTGCTGAATATGGTTACAAAAACCAATAGGCAGTCGCGGACAATTGTCCAGGGGTGGTTCCAAAGAAATTAACCCCCAAGCGGAGGTGTGAAAACCGTACGTAAAGCTGCATGGCACCTGGGTGAGGTGCCGAAAACGGTGACTCTGGGATACCGTGCGACCTCTCAGAGTACGCAGCCTTATCTTTGCATGCGGGGCTCTACAAGGATGAACGAACCCCTTTCCCTAGCTTCTCGCAGGAACAACAATTAGAACAACAAACATAGTTGTAGTATGTGCGTTTCAAAACAACAGAACGCGCAGGGCTCCCGACAAAGGGTCGGCCAACAATGCCGACCAATCTAGAGCTGGGGGAGCCAATAAAAATGGATTCAATGCGATGGATCAGTGGAATCTCGTGACCTTTAGGTGGACGGAGCGACTAAATCACGACTTGCTAGAGTGCTACGATGCGAGTGTGGCCCCTGAACGGGGTTACAGGTCACAGCCGCATGCTCTGTGGTGCAAGAAATACCCGGAGCTATAGCACTTTTCGCAGCAAAGCCTGCGAAACCATGCCGAACTACTCCGAAAAAGGGGCTATGTAGCGGAACCCCTACTCTTCCACAGCTAGAACAAGGCAGCAACTAACAAAGGGAGGCGACACTAAGATCAACCGCGGGCAGGCATCTAATAGAGGAAGAGCGATGCTTTGTAATTATTTTTTCAGAGAATCATCAACACCAAGATTTTTCTCAAGCCTAAAGATCTGGCTGAAATGGATTATGAGCTTCGTGGACATTTTTCCGAAGAATCCGACCTTTGGGCTAATAAATTATTGTGTGTATAATGAAGCGAGAGCCCTGGCCGATGCGAGCAGTAAAACAAAACCAACGGCTGATCATAAGACCAAAAGCCTAATGCATCAACTTGCCATAAAGATATGTTGGGCAAGACAGTACGCGTCCCGTATTCAGTGTGTGACTGACTACATCACATCTGGCCAGTATATTGTTGAGAGAATACGGATACTATTTAATGCTAAGAGAAGTCTAGATTGCAGGGAGAGGTGGGTCAAAGAAAATCAACAGTTTCTTTCTGACCCATCTCGACTTTTTCAAAACCCTCCAGTTACTGTCGACCACCTGCCAAATCAGAGGCGGCCAAAGTATTTTAAAGAAAAGACTACAAAGTGCAGCATAGGCTAGACGAAGACTCAGAAAATATAAATAGCTTCAAGGAGCTGTGTGATGCCCTCATAACACCTGATCAAAAATGCCCAACCATCAATACCGAGAAGGTGAAAAAAGTATTAAGAGGGATGAAGAACTATTCCGCACCGGGACCCGATTTTATCAAAACCTTCTTGTGGAAGAAGTTTTCTTCAACCCATCAGCATTTGTCCCGTATTTTCACCTCATATTTAGAGTCGGAAGAACTGATTCCCGAGTGTTTGGTGGAAGGGCGCACAATACTCCTGCCGAAAATAGGCAGCTTAGCTGACCCGAAGAATTACAGGCCAATCACTTGTCTGAAGACACTATATAAGATATTTACAGCTGTCCTAATTGATAGGATTGTACGGGCAAATGAACCTGTGTGGCAAGAAATGTATGAACAACGAGGCTCAAAGAAAAGCGTATCAAGATGTCGGGAGAACCTGTTCATCGATAGATGTGTCTGCAAAGATGCAACATTCTACCAGCGTGACCTATCGATGGCCTGCATTGATTATCGGAAAGCTTTCGATTCGACCCCCATAGACTTATCATCTGTCTTTTGGAAAGCTTAAAGGTTAACCGGCAAATCCTTAGGTGCATAGAGAGATTGATGCCGCTTTGGAAAAACAGATTTACTATCTTATCTGGAAAAAATCGTGTGACGACTAACAAGGTCATCTTTCAGAGAGGTGTCTTTTAGGGCGACACCATGAGCCCACGCCTCTTTTGTCTTACATTATTGCCACTATCTCTAGCACTTTGCCATTCCGACGGGTACTTGTGCGGCCAACCTGCAGGTCGAAAGTACAAGGTCACTCATGTATTTTACATGGACGATATTAAGATCTATGCTAAAAACAAAGAGCAACTACATCTAGCGCTAGGGATTGTCGAACGATATACTAAGGAAATTGTAATGGAATTTGGGTTATACGAATGCGCCAAGGTTTATTTGAAGCGAGGAAAACTTAATGGCATCACTGAAGATCCTGTGCTCGTTGATAGAAGCGCTATACGACACCTTTGAGCTGGAGAGACTTATACATACCTGGGCTTGCCACAGAGCCACATTCAGGATGTGAGATCTATAAAAGATACTCTACAAAGCATATACAAACGTCTCATCCGACAGATTTGGTCATCCGAATTGTTGGCGAGGAACAAAGTATCTGCAATGAACATGCTTGCCGTCCCGGTACTACTATATTCATTTGGAGTAGTTCCGTGGACGAAGAACGAGCTCAAATCCCTTGATATTGGGACAAGAAAGGTTATGCACATGAACAAAAGCATGCATCTTAAGTCTTCCGTTCCGCGACTGTACATCTCCCGCTCTCAAGGTGGTCGCGGAATGTTGAGCATTGAATTTCTTCACAATAGGATTATTCTGGGTACAGCACATAGAGTTGCAAATGGAACAGATCCTCTTCTTAAAATGGTCAAAAATCACGAAGAAGTGGGAAAAGGAGCGTTTCTGTACAAAGCAGCGGAGGAGGCTGCTGAAATACTCGTACTTGACTTCAGTATTAGGGGTGAGCAAAATACATCAAATCTTATCTATATCAAGTACTCACTTCTGAACGCCCGGATTAAGAAAGCACAAGAGAAAAACTTTCGTGAACAGCTCCTCGATAAGAGGATGTACAGTATCTTCCACAGAAATGTGAAGGATCAGTCAATGTCTTGTGAGCTAACGTTTGCTTTTCTTAAATCGCCCGCATTGAAGTCTCGTACGGAGGGTTTCATTTTTGCACGCCAAGATGGTGTCATTTCCACCTTAACAAACTGTCGCCACATTTTGAGCCAAGACATTCCTAATAACAGCTGCAAGGCGTACCATGCACACCCCGAGCATTTAGCTCACATACTATCTAATTGTCTAACTCATGCAGGAGCGATCTACATTCAAAGGCACAATGCGGCACTAAGAGTGCTTTATTATCATCTCTGTTACTCTTACGGCATTTACATTAATATCGCTCCTCTAAATGCTCCTAGGGAAATCGATTCAATTGTCGAGAAGGGGAAGTGCCGCATATACTGGAACTTTATATTCTTGACAATTATTCTGTTGCTCACTCGAGGCCTCACATCGTTCTTCTTGACTTCGAGAAGCGAACTATGTTCGTTATCGAATTTTCGGCACCAGCTGACAAAAACATCATAGCCAAGGAGAATGAAAAGAAAGAGAGCTATTGAGACCTTATAAGGGAGTTGCAACGATTGTATCCGGAATATTCTGTTAAACTAATCGTCCTTATCATCGGCGCTCTTGGAAATGCCAACCTTTCACTTGATAATGGCCTAAAAAGCATCCCTGCGTGTCAGCAATATGTTAAAATACTTGCGGGGAAAATGCAGAAGGCGGTAGTCCTTGGGTCGCTCCGTGTTCTCAGGGTGCACGAGGCTTTTGCTGGATCGTTGTATTGATTCCTTTACAGACTATAACCATCTATCTCACGGTCGTGAGACGTGGTCGTGGCTGAAATTTTACCGCGATTTTGTAGGCCTAGCGGCACTTCGACAACTGCTCTACATTGTATTTTTTGTGTGAATCAAATAACTATTTTCATAAATTCAATTAAACAGATTTAACACAATATATTAATTAAAACAAATTTTGTTGTAATTTTGCACCTACCCTTCTGCAATCTGATTATTTTGTTTAAATATTCTTTTTTTCAAATTGTTTCAAACTTCGTATTTGCATCTCAATATTATAAAACAGTTGTTTTTTAGAATATGCTACGAGGGTAGTTCAATAAGTCCTTAGAATGAAGTATAAAAACAATTTTTTTTGGGTAAATTTTTTTTTATTTTTCAACATAATCTCCTTGGAGCTCTATACACTTTGTCAATCGCTTTTCAATTTTTTTTAATCTTTCAGAAAAGTGCGTTTTCGGAAGTTCCTCAAAATAAGCACTTACAGAGGCAATGACGTCTTCGTTGTCTGGAAATCTCTGTCCACCGAGCCATTTTTTCAAGTTTGGAAATAAGAAAAAATCACTGGGGGCTAAATCTGGTGAATACGGTGGGTGTTCGACCAATTCGAATTTTAGTTCTTCAATTTTAACCATTGAAACGAAGCATGTGTGAACTCGGACATTGTCGTGATGAAAGAGAATTTTTTTTCTCGCCAAATGTGGTCGTTTTTTTTAAATTTCTTCTTTCAGCTGCTCTAATAATGATGCATAATATTCACCAG